>NC_088410.1:11442758-11472758 GCF_034236695.1 Oncorhynchus nerka
TCCGCTTTGTAGCCTGAGTTCCAGTCTGTTTTTGTGCTGTCATCAACTCCTTGTCACGAACTCAATGTCACGTTTGTCTCGTCCACGACAGCGATGTAGTTGGCATGGTAACACAAACAGATCTGGGACCAGGCTATATTTTGTGAGTAGAAGTTGTCCTTTTTTTCCCCCCCTTGGTTGCTAAGGAGAATGGTTCTACATCCTCTTTGGTGTTCCACATTCCTCTTCCTGCATCTTGGTTGCTAAGGAGAATGGTTCTTTGGTGTTCCACATTCCTCTTCCTGCATCTTGGTTGCTAAGGAGAATGGTTCTACATCCTCTTTGGTGTTCCACATTCCTCTTCCTGCATCTTGGTTGCTAAGGAGAATGGTTCTACATCCTCTTTGGTGTTCCACATTCCTCTTCCTGCATCTTGGTTGCTAAGGAGAATGGTTCTACATCCTCTTTGGTGTTCCACATTCCTCTTCCTGCATCTTGGAGGCTGAAGGAGAATGGTTCTACATCCTCTTTGGTGTTCCACATTCCTCTTCCTGCATCTTGGAGGCTGAAGGATATACAAACTGTGTACTGTTTTTTTTTTTTTTTTTTTTTTTCTTTTCAATTTTCTTTCCAATATTAACGTTTATTGTGGATTAAAAAAAATAATAATAATGTCAACAGACTCCGGATCTCTACCAGACCAGTGAAGTGGTGTGTTTTACTGCTCGTTGTTAAATAGTCGATTGTTTATAACTTTTCAGTATTATCTTGTTATTCCATCAGACAGCTGTCAATCAGACCACAGTAATAATGACTTGGAGTTGGATGGTGACCAAGCACTTTGCTGGGAGTTCTGAAGCACCAGGGACTGTGTACATAAAGCAGGTCTCAGAATCGGGCTGCTGGTCTAGGATCAGGTGCCCTCTCTTATTCATTATAATCTAAAAGGCCAAACTGATCCTAAATCAGCACTCTTACTCTGACATTCTTTATGAATATGGTTCCAGGTTCCCATTGGGAGGGGGGCTAAAAACTTTAAACCCAACATCCTACTATATTGAAGACAGACTATGCATTTTGTTACCATGACGATATATATCTCATGTACATTTGTAAACAGAGGAATGTAGAAGGAGTAGAACGGGCCTCCCTATTCATGTCAATGACGTCATAATGGGCAGACAGGCAGACGTTCTAGGTCTATGTTTAGTAGTGGAATCCTGAGGCATGTTGGGAGGGATCAGAGAGGTGGAAACAGAAATAGAATGACTAGAACAGTCTCGGAACCTTTAACCCTGGTCATTTGACTCGTGGGTCCTCTCACATTGGCCGCCAGTCCACCCATCATGCCGTCATAATGGACCTGTTCTATGGGCCCGGTCCATGGATTGTTTTTGTATGAGCGGAACACGTACATGTTCTCGTGTTCTTAATAAGTGTTCTGATGACCTCTCTCTCTCTGTGAGGTAATTATTGACCCATAATGGGTTTCTGATTGGTTTATGAGAAGTGCTCCTCCTGGACTGGGCCTCTATAGATAAAGACCTGTTCTGTTTTGACCACTGAACATCATCTGCTTCAGTCATGTGTTTTTATGTTATTCTTTTGATCAGGACGGTTTCTGATTGGGATTTTACTGTGTTGTCGTTGTCGTTGTTGTTGTTGTCTTTGTCATTGTTGTTGTTGGATGTATTCTCCAGTATCTGGACTATAGAAAGACAGCAGTATCTCAAGGGATTTGAACGCTGAATATATTGCCTTTTGTCTCACCACAGTGGTTGCTATTCTCTGTTTTTTTAATAAAGCCTAATAATGCCTTATTCCGCCTTATAGTGCCTTATTCAGCCTTATAGTGCCTTATTCAGCCTTATAGTGCCTTATTCAGCCTTATAGTGCCTTATTCAGCCTTACAGTGCCTTATTCATCCTATTAATGCCTTATTCAGCCTTATAGCGCCATATTCAGCCTTACAATGCCTTATTCAGCCTTATAGCGCCATATTCAGCCTTACAATGCCTTATTCAGCCTTATAGCGCCTTATTCAGCCTTACAATGCCTTATTCAGCCTATATAATGCCTTATTCAGCCTTTGCCTTATTCAGCCTTATAATGCCTTATTCAGCCTTACAATGCCTCATTCAGCCTAATAATGCCTTATTCAGCCTATTAATGCCTTATTCAGCCTTATAGCACCTTATTCAGCCTTACAATGCCTTATTCAGCCTTACAATGCCTTATTCAGCCTATTAATGCCTTATTCAGCCTTATAGCACCTTATTCAGCCTAACAATGCCTTATTCAGCCTATTAATGCCTTATTCAGCCTCATAGCACCATATTCAGCCTTATAATGCCTTATCCAGCCTATTAATGCCTTATTCAGCCTTATAGCACCTTATTCAGCCTTACAATGCCTTATTCAGCCTTATAGCACCTTATTCAGCCTAATAATGCCTTATTCAGCCTATTAATGCCTTATTCAGCCTAATAATGCCTTATTCAGCCTTATAGCACCTTATTCAGCCTAATAATGCGAACAGATTCTCACACAGACCGAGACACAACCAGATTCTCTCCCTCCTCTCTCTCCCCCTCTCCATTAGTCCTCATCAGTAGGTCCCTCAGTAGTGACTAAACCATAGTGACTAAACTCCCCACACACAGTATTATCTGTGTAGTTAAATCAAGGCTACATTAAAACATGTATTAAAATCTGTGCAGACACAGCAGAGATAAGAGTCTTACATCAGCAGGTGTGACATGGATCTCCTATCTCTCTCTGGCTCTGCTGCGGACTGGCTGTGTGTGTGTGTGTGTGTGTGTGTGTGTGTGTGTGTGTGTGTGTGTGTGTGTGTGTGTGTGTGTGTGTGTGTGTGTGTGTGTGTGTGTGTGTTGTGTGTTGGGGGGTTGTCTAGGAATGTTTGACCCTTCACCTTTACCCTCTGACCCAGTTTATGAGTCACTGACTACGCACCCAGATAACACATGTCTGTTTCTCTTTCTGTGGCTCCCACCGCCCACAGACCCACAGACCGCCTACCGACCAACCGACCGACCCACCGACCGACCCACCGACCACAGACCCACAGACCGCCTACCGACCCACCGACCCACCGACCGACCAACCGACCCACCGACCGACCCACCGCCCAACAACCCAGTGTTGGTCCCATGTTTCATGAGCTGAAATAAAACATCCCAGAAACATGTTCCATAAGCACAAAGACATGTATTTCTCACAAATTCTGTTTGTTTACATCCCTGTTAGCGAACATTTCTCCTTTGCCAAGATAATCCATCCACCTGACATATGGGACATATCAAGAAACTGATTCAAACAGCATGATGATGACACAGGTGCACCTCGTGCTGTGGACAATAAAAAGGCCAGGTTTGCAAATCATTTTTGCACAAACTGTCAGAAACCGCAGTTCGGTTCGTGGTTGTAACTGACTTCAGTGGGCAAATGCTCAACTTCGATGGCCACTGGCCACTGGCACGCTTCACGGATTCATCCCGGTTTTAATTGTACTGGGCAGATGGCAGACCACATGTATGGCATCGTGTGGGCAAGCAAATTGCTGATGTCAACGTTGTGAAGAGAGTGCCCCCATGGTGGCATCGATGGCAACTTGAATGCACCGAGACATCGTGACGAGATCCTGAGGATCATTGTCCTGCCATTCATCCGCCGCCATCACCTCATGTTTCAGCGTGGTAATAAAAGGCCCCATGTCACAAGGATCTGTACGCAATTCCTGGAAACTGAAAATGTCCCAATTCGTCCATGCCCTGCATACTCACCAGACATGTCACCCGTTGAGCATGTTTGGGATGCTCTGGGTCGACATATATACGACAGAGTGTTCCAGTTCCCGCCAATATCCAGCAACTTCGCACAGCCATTGGAGACGAGTGGGACAACATTCTACAGGCCACAATCAACAGCCTGATCCACTTTAAGAGAAGGTGTGTTGTTCTGCATGAGGTAAATGGTGGTCAGACGCCCATACTTTCTTTTTAAGGTATCTGTGACCAACAGATGCATATCTGTATTCCCAGCCATGTGAAATCCATAGATTAGGTCCTAATGCATTTATTTAAATTGACTGATTTCCTGATATGAACTGTAACTCAGTAACATCTTTTACAAAAAGTTGCGTGTTCCATTTTTATATTTTTGTTCCGTGTAATTTGAACAAATATCACTATGGTAACGAACGTATTTCAGTAAAACTGTAGTGACATTCTCAAGAGAAGACGGGTGCAACGTTAATGTTTTTTAATCCAATTTACAACATTAATCCTGATCATACAAACCCGAGCCTAGATATCCAAAACAACTAACTCATTGCCTGGCTACTGTTTCTATTAGCCTGGCTACTGTTTCTATTAGCCTGGCTACTGTTTCTATTAGGCTGGCTACTGTTTCTATTAGGCTGGCTACTGTTTCTATTAGCCTGGCTACTGTTTCTATTAGGCTGGCTACTGTTTCTATTAGGCTGGCTACTGTTTCTATTAGGCTGGCTACTGTTTCTATTAGCCTGGCTACTGTTTCTATTAGCCTGGCTACTGTTTCTATTTGTCTGGCTACTGTTTCTATTTGTCTGGCTAGTGTTTCTATTAGCCTGGCTACTGTTTCTATTAGCCTGGCTACTGTTTCTATTAGCCTGGCTACTGTTTCTATTTGGCTGGCTACTCCATCTACTTTCAGACAACACTGTGTCTAGACTCAAGAGAAACACTCTTTAATCTGTGACCAACATACAGGAATGTCGCCATCTACTGTCAGTGAGTGTGTCATTACAGAGACAGGGAGAGAAAGGAGAGAGGAGATGTACAGATAGAGGGAGAGAGGAGATGTGTCAAATACAATAACAGACCACTCCAGTCGTTCTGAGTCAAAGTTGTTTTAATTCTGTTTTTAAAACATGGATTCCAGGCTCAATAATGTCACCACCACAGTTGAGAACAGACAGTATTATCATCTTAGTAAACCGTTGTTGTAGCCAGGTACATAAAAACAACCATAAAAAAAAATCTACAGTACGGTTTTATTTAAAATAAAAATGCAATTCAAGACAGTCATTCAGCATTATTATAAAGAAAAACAGAAAACAAATGGTGCTCTTACATAATAATTATTATTATTACCCTACAAAAAGAGCCTGCTATAGTTTGTTTTTTTATGATTCATTTTTTTTAGAAGACAGAAAAATTAAAACGTGTGATATGAAGAGTTGTTAGATTGTTACAAGTTTAAGAAAAGGCCATTGGTTCTTTAGTTTCCAACAGTATATATATATTTATTTTTTTCGGTCCTCCTCCCGTCGTGCAAAACGCCGTAGTATAGGTAGCGTTGTCATGGTGACGTGATAAACAGAACATTAAGAACGAGTGGAATCACGCCAGTTACGATTGTCTCGCTGGTCTTTCATTCACAGTAAATTATATACACACACACACACACTGAGCATGTCAGGGTAGGATGAAGTTGCTTCCTAGACACTGATCTAAGAAAAAAAAATTGTGTTCCGCCTAATGGTTAATATTAGGATAATGGGAGAGTAAATTGATCCTAGATCTGTGGTTAAAGGCAACTTTTACCCGGAGCGAGTTAATCAAGATCGTTTGAACGATTATTCCTATGGACTCTTTCTCCCATTAACTGGAATTCCCTCTAGTTAATACACTACATTTCCCATGATGCAAATGCTAACCAGTGTCAAATTTACAGGAGTGCGGGTGTACTGTAGTTCTATGGTGTGTGTGTGTGTGTGTGTGTGAGACAGTTCACAGGACTATGGCTAGATATAAAGAATACTGTCTGTGTCTGCAATGTGTGTGTCTGCAATGTGTGGGTCTGCAATGAACGTTAGTGTGTGTGTGTTTCTTAGATGAAGATTGGATAATAATAATGACCCTTAATTTGCTGGCAACACAGACCACTGTGCTGTACGTACAGACAGACAGCACACACAGACCACTGTACTGTACGTACAGACAGACAGCACACACAGGAGAGAAGAGAGCAATACCAAGACTACACTGGACGAGCCATCACACACAAGAGTGATGAGAGAGATTACAGCTACACTATTATCATCATACACTTCACGGCACATAGTAGCGAGAGAGAGAACGACTGGAAGACCCATAGAGTTAAATAGAGTACCTAGTAAAGTAAGAGTGAACTTTAGAGTCCTCTATTTTACTCTATGGTTGGCCCCTAGAGATAAACTACTGGCAGCCCCATAGAGTTAGTTAGAGTACCTAGTAAGGTACGAGGGTCTTTAGAGAGTCCTCTGTCTAACTATGGTTGGCCCCTAGAGATAAACGACTGGCAGCCCCATAGAGTTAGTTAGAGTACCTAGTAAGGTACGAGGGTCTTTAGAGAGTCCTCTGTCTAACTATGGTTGGCCCCTAGAGATAAACGACTGGCAGCCCCATAGTGTTAGTTAGAGTACCTAGTAAGGTACGAGGGTCTTTAGAGAGTCCTCTGTCTAACTATGGTCGGCCCCTAGAGATAAACGACTGGCAGCCCCATAGAGTTAGATAGAGTACCTTGTAAAGTATCTTACTCTATGGTTGGCCCCTAACCTAGGTTAAGGAGACCTTTCCTTTCACTTCACCATGTTCCACGAGGCTCTAAGCGTTCCCACAACGCACGTTACGTCGCCGTGTGGGTGTTCTTCTTTTCCGTCTCCCATAGTCACCGCGAAGATCGTTTGTGCTTCCGAGAAGAAGAAGAAGAAAAAAACGTCCTGTTTTGAGAAAGGTTGTGACCTCTAACCTCATCGTGACCTTTAGTCAGGTCGTTAAAGAAGATCCCTGTTTGACGAAATAATAAAAATTGAAGTAAACATTTATTTATTTAAAGAGAAAGTTGGTCACAGCACCCCAATTCTTCATTATCAAGTTACATTTTTTAAAACTAAATTAAAAACACATTTTATTTTAAGAGTTTCTCTGTCTTTCACCGTATGATCCAACATTATCCAGGATTTATTTTCCCTTTCTGAGAATTAAGGAACTAAAAAAAGGAATGATGGGATAAAGAGAGTTCAGCATCCCTCATTATTCAGTTATTTTGGCACAGGTGAGCTCTCCCATGTCCTTCAGTTTAGGAGAGGTCACATCCCTCATTATACAGAGTTATGAACCCACAGGTGAGCTCTCCCATGTCCTTCAGTTTAGGAGAGGTCACATCCCTCATTATACAGAGTTATGAACCCACAGGTGAGCTCTCCCATGTCCTTCAGTTTAGGAGAGGTCACATCCCTCATTATACAGAGTTATGAACCCACAGGTGAGCTCTCCCATGTCCTTCAGTTTAGGAGAGGTCACATCCCTCATTATACAGAGTTATGAACCCACAGGTGAGCTCTCCCATGTCCTTCAGTTTAGGAGAGTTCACATCCCTCATTATACAGAGTTGTTAACCCACAGGTGAGCTCTCCCATGTCCTTCAGTTTAGGAGAGTTCACATCCCTCATTATACAGAGTTGTTAACCCACAGGTGAGCTCTCCCATATCCTTTCGTCTTTTCATTGCGTTCCCAAACTAACTCTGGGACTCAAACTCTTTCTCTGGGAATCTGGAATCGGAATCTGATTTCAGAACGTTTGGAATTCCACCATGTTCCGTTCGGTCCTGGACTCTTATTTACATGTGCGTTAGACGCACGCAAACACACACAGAACACATGAACACACTCAAGAGAGAGCTCACGATTCAAGTTGTAGTCATACATGTAGTTAGTTAACGTGGCTCTTAACACAGGCTAAATGCTAACACGTCACTGCTGTACAGTCGTGGCTAAATCTATCTACAGAGAGTGGTTACTCCACAACATGGCTTTCTAATTCAGCTTCAGGCCACATGGTCCGTCTGCACAACAGCCCTTTGCAGTGAAGTTTAAAACACCAGATGTTACAGGAATGTTGGAGCGTTTTGCAGAATGCAGGGGCCGTTTTGCAGAGTGCAGGGGCCGTTTTGCAGTCAGATTCTGTGTCCTAGTGGCTTGGTAGATTAGATGGCAGGAGGGTTGTTTACAGAGGCAGGTAGAGTAGAGAGAGGTACACACACGTACAGGTGTGTGTGTGTGTGTGTGTGTGTGGCCTAGAATGAGATACAGCCTCAGTCCTTGGAAACACACACTCTAAATACCACCATGTTTCAGTTGAGTCTTCCTCCAGAATGTAACTCATACTATTTCACTATTTACAGTTCTATACAGGATGTTTGTGTGTGTGGCTCATACCGGCAGTGACCACCAGAGGGCAGTATACTTAATAAACATGCTCATACCGGCAGTCACCACCAGAGGGCAGTATACTTAATAAACAGGCTCATACCGGCAGTCACCACCAGAAGGCAGTATACTTAATAAACAGGCTCATACCGGCAGTCACCACCAGAGGGCAGTATACTTGGTAAAGAGGTGGAGGATCCAGCTTGAGATGGTGTAGAGCTGAGTGGGACTGTGGGACGGTTGTAGGGGAGATGGAGCTGAGGTGGTGGTGGGGGGAGATCTACAAGGTTCATGGTGATCTTCTGGAGTCTGTAGGTAGGTTGGTGTTGGTTGGCTGATTGGTTGAGGTTCTGTTCTGGTGAGCTGGGCAGGGTGGTCCGTTGGTTGGCTCTGGTTTTCAACCCACTGTGGTCTGTTCAGGTGAATCTGAGAAGTATTATTTTAGTGGTTCCTATGGGCTGAGGAGGTGGTTATGATCCTTAGTGGTTCTGGTTCTATACGTGGACTACTGTGTCAACAGGTTCTAAGGAGTTGGTGGTTCTAGTGGGTTGTGGTTCTTTAGTGGAATGAAAAATTGGTGCTGGTTTGTTCCTGCTCTTTTGTGGTTGATGAGTTCAGTCTAGAAGATTCTGGTAGGTTATAATAGGTTCTAGGAGGTTTTGGTAGGTTCTGGAAGGTTCTAGTGGACAGATGACTGTGGTCTGACGAGGGGATGTGGTCGGCTGGCTGGGTCCAACTGGTCATTGGGGACTGACCGTCGGTTCTGGTCCGGTCCACTGGTGGCCAGATACTTGGCCCTCATACTCGAGGTGTACTGGAGAGAAAGAGAGAGAGAGCGGTAGGGGAGAAAGACAGAGGGGGAAGAGAGAGAGGGAGGGGAAGAGAGAGAGGGAGGGGAAGAGAGAGAGATGGAGGGGAAGAGAGATAGGGAGGGGAAGAGAGGAGGGGAAGAGAGAGAGAGGGGGAAGAGAGAGAGAGGGGGGAGAAGAGAGAGAGAGGGAGAGAGAGAGAGAGGGGGGAGAGAGAGGGGGGAAGAGGGAGTGGAAGAGAGAGAGAGGGAGGGGAAGAGGGAGTGGAAGAGAGAGAGGGAGGGGAAGAGAGGGAGAGTGGTAGGGGAGAAAGACAGACAGAGGGGGAAGAGAGAGAGGGAGGGGAAGAGAGAGAGGGGAGGGGAAGAGAGAGAGGGGGGAAGGGGAAGAGAGAGATGGGGGAAGAGGGGAGGGGGGAAGAGGGGGAGGGGGGAGGGGGAGGGGAAGGGGGAGGGGGAAGAGAGAGGGGGGAGAGAGAGAGAGAGAGTGGTAGGGAGAGAGAGAGAGAGAGAGAGAGAGACAGAGGGAAGAGAGAGGTAGAGAGAGAAAAAGAAAGAAAAGAAAATAACAAAAAAGAAATGTTGTGTAGCCATCAACACTGCCCAAATCTGAAGAGTATGTATACTAGTGTACTTCAAAAGAGGAAGGGAGTAGGGAAGGGTATGTATACTAGTGTACTTCAAAAGAGGAAGGGAGTAGGGAAGGGTATGTATACTAGTGTACTTCAAAAGGGGGAGGGAGTAGGGAAGAGTATGTATACTAGTGTACTTCAAAAGAGGAAGGGAGTAGGGAAGGGTATGTATGTATACTAGTGTACTTCAAAAGGGGAAGTGAGTAGGGAAGAGTATGTATACTAGTGTACTTCAAAAGGGGGAGTGAGTAGGGAAGAGTATGTATACTAGTGTACTTCAAAAGGGGGAGGGAGTAGGGAAGAGTATGTATACTAGTGTACTTCAAAAGGGGGAGGGAGTAGGGAAGGGAATGTATACTAGTGTACTTCAAAAGGGGGAGGGAGTAGGGAAGGGTATGTAGAGATATGCTGCTTACAAGTGTCCAGAGACAGAGAGAGACAGAGAGTAGAGGACAGGGGGTTGGTAGAGTGAAACACCATGGTAAACAAGCAACACACACCAACACACACACACTTCACTAGTCATTTGGACAGCCTGAGGTAGTGGATTAAAAACAACAATTATCACGACAGAGATTGATTAGGATTAGGATTATAGTCCTGCAGGGTTTTTGACAGGCGTTAGCACTCAACTCTAGATTATTATTATTAGACAGGAAATAGTATCAAATATTGAATTGATCAATTGTATTAGTGCTCTAATTCTGATGTAGAAGGTTAGGTTAGCCTGATATTAGTCAGTGGTCTTAGTGAGGGAGTACTGTAGCGCTGGGTTTCCCAGTTTCCCCATCTCTAATGTGGAAACTAGTGCTTGGTGAGCCATGAGGCACAAAATGGCCGCCGTGCATCACCAAACCGAGGTGGTGTCTACTGCTAGAGGGTGGTGGTGGATGACATGACGTCATAGAGTTGGATAGAGGGCACATATTTGCTTCTAAACCAGCCCTTTGTGTGACCTCTATCCACCTCTATGGGTGGTTTTCAGCAGTTGGCCCTGTGAATCAGGGATGTAATTCATTCCTCCGATTCTGTTTGTCGAAATTCTTCTGAAACAGAAGCAAACGGAACGAAACTGGGAGGGGACCTACCTGAATTTGTCCCGATAGAAACTCACATTTTTTTGCTGCTTTGCTTCCGTTAGGTTCATAAAATGGTAAACGGTTTTCCATAATGAACACACCCCAGGTGAAGAACTAGTAGTGATGTTTAGTGATGACAGGGGGACAGGGGGACACATACATAGGTCACATGCATCTAGAGGACGTGTACACACAGACACACTATGGGGACAGGACTAAAGGAGCGTCGGCTGTGGTTTACTAGGGGGGGGCACGAATTAAGGATGGACATGGACAGGAAGTCACTCCGGGTGACTTCAAGGTAAAACGCCTTCGGAAACCACCAGCTTTAACCAATGGCTGTACTGGAAAGACAGTTTCGCCCGTCCACAGACTCAAGAGATACAACGTAAAAATAAAAAGAAGGGAAAACCCAGCATCAGACACCAAGAGTCTCAAAAGAAAGAGCACATGTCAACACCCATTTGTTTTCCTATGAAGAGGTATGAAGATATAAGAGAGAGCTCTTCAAGGGTTAACTGGGCCAAACCCAGCCTCTGTACTTCCTGATTGAGACCTGAGGATGCAGTGATGAAATCTGGTTCAAGGAGAGGTACAAGAGGTCAAGTCTCGTACCACCAAATGGTTAGCACCACTGGCCCAGTCTCGTACCACCAAATGGTTGGCACCACTGGCCCAGTCTTGTACCACCAAATGGTTAGCACCACTGGCCCAGTCTTGTACCACCAAATGGTTAGCACCACTGGCCCAGTCTTGTACCACCAAATGGTTAGCACCACTGGCCCAGTCTCGTACCACCAAATGGTTAGCACCACTGGCCCAGTCTCGTACCACCAAATGGTTAGCACCACTGGCCCAGTTTTGTACCACCAAATGGTTACCACCACTGGCCCAGTCTTGTACCACCAAATGGTTAGCACCACAGGCCCAGTTGGATGGAATGAATAGCCCTTAGCTTGAAACTTCACCTCTGTTTTCTCCTCTTACAGAGATCTTGTGGGAACAGGCTTCAAATAATTACCCACGTCCCAAATGGCGCCCTATTCCCTATATAATGCACTGCTTTTGACTAGGGCCCTATGGCACCCTATTCCCTATATAGTGCACTGCTTTTGACTAGAGCTCTATGGCACCCTATTCCCTATATAGTGCACTGCTTTTGACTAGGGCCCATAGGGAATAGGGTTCCATTTGACATGCAAAATAGACTAACCAGAGTTTACATCAGAATTAGAGACTGACAAAATGTCTTGTTTTTCACCTGTGATCTGTCAGACTAAACACCTGTTTTGAATACAATCTATTACATTTAAAAAGCCAGGCTGCCAAAATGACCTTTGCGATGGTATTTCGACCCTCGAAGGTAAAACACCTGCAGGGTTCGGAGGGGGCATACTGTAGTAGAGTGTGTACTAGAAAGTGTGCACTTACAGAGGGTGGAGGGGATTCCCTGCCAATCAGAGGCGTGTTCTCACACCTGGGGGTCTGAAAGTTTGCGTTCTGGGTCCTGCGTCACAAACGAGAGGTTACTGAGGTCACTTCCTGGTTACTGAGGTCACTTCCTGGTTACTGAGGTCACTTCCTGGTTATTGTTGTCACTTCCTGGTTTCTGTTGTCACTTCCTACACTACAGTCCTCCCTACAACAACTAGATTGCGTCCCAATGATCTCTCCATTCTCCCGAAGTGTGCACTTGTTCACTTCCCTTCATGTATATGACTGGAATACGGAAACTCCATCTACTATTCTAGTATCCATGCCAACATCAATCAAATGCTTTTTACAATGGTGGGGAGTGGTGAATGGGTGCACACTTCAAGAGGAAGGAGAGATCGTTGGGACTTAGCCTCAGACCCTCAGTATGTGGTCGGCGTCCACAACAACAGCACCCTGTCTGCTATATTATTGTCCTAGCGCTAGATGCTTAAAGGGTTGGGCCGGTAACCAAAAGGTTGATGTGCTCTTGAGCAAAGCACTGAACCCTAATTTGCTCCTGGGGTGCCGTACTACTCTGGCCGACCATGTAAAACAACACATTTCCCTGGACCTATCCGGTGCACGTGATAATCTTTATTTTATTTTATACATATTGTTTTGTATGTAGTTGTATCAGTGGTATACTTAATGGAATAAATGAATGCATAACTTAAACTTACGTTGACTAGTTGAAAGGTATGCAGGCCTGTTACTTGACTAGTTGAAAAGGTATGCAGGCCTGTTACTTGACTAGTTGAAAAGGTATGCAGGCCTATTACTTGACTAGTTGAAAATGTATGCAGGCCTATTACTTGACTAGTTGAAAGGTATGCAGGCCTATTACGTTGACTAGTTGAAAGGTATGCAGGCCTGTTACTTGACTAGTTAAAAGGTATGCAGGCCTATTACTTGACTAGTTAAAAGGTATGCAGGCCTATTGACTAGTTAAAAGGTATGCAGGCCTATTACGTTGACTAGTTGAAAGGTGTGCAGGCCTATTACGTTGACTAGTTGAAAGGTATGCAGGCATATTACGTTGACTAGTTGAAAAGCTATGCAGACATGTTACTTGACTAGTTAAAAGGTATGCAGGCCTGTTACTTGACTAGTTGAAAGGTATGCAGGCCTGTTACTTGACTAGTTAAAAGGTATGCAGGCCTATTACTTGACTAGTTAAAAGGTATGCATGCCTATTACTTGACTAGTTAAAAGGTATGCAGGCCTATTACTTGACTAGTTAAAAGGTATGCAGGCCTATTACTTGACTAGTTAAAAGGTATGCAGGCCTATTACGTTGACTAGTTGAAAGGTATGCAGGCCTATTACATTGACTAGTTAAAAGGTATGCAGGCCTGTTACTTGACTAGTTAAAAGGTATGCAGGCCTATTACGTTGACTAGTTAAAAGGTATGCAGGCCTATTACTTGACTAGTTAAAAGGTATGCAGGCCTATTACTTGACTAGTTAAAAGGTATGCAGGCCTATTACGTTGACTAGTTGAAAGGTATGCAGGCCTATTACGTTGACTAGTTGAAAGGTATGCAGTCCTATTACGTTGACTAGTTGAAAGGTATGCAGGCATATTACGTTGACTAGTTAAAAGGTATGCAGGCCTGTTACTTGACTAGTTAAAAGGTATGCAGGCCTATTACGTTGACTAGTTGAAAAGCTATGCAGGCCTATTACGTTGACTAGTTGAAAAGCTATGCAGGCCTATTACGTTGACTAGTTGAAAAGCTATGCAGGCCTATTATGTTGACTAGTTGAAAAGCTACGCAGGCCTATTATGTTGACTAGTTAAAAGGTATGCAGGCCTATTACGTTGACTAGTTAAAAGGTATGCAGGCCTATTATGTTGACTAGTTGAAAAGCTATGCAGGCCTATTACGTTGACTAGTTGAAAAGCTATGCAGGCCTATTACGTTGACTAGTTGAAAAGCTATGCAGGCCTATTACATTAACTGAAGTGCGTTATTGAAGTGGACGAGGAGGAGAAACATGTACTGCAGTCATCATGTGTGTAGATGAAGGGTGTAAAACCTTGTAAGGCCACAGCGATCAACCATGCAGATTGATATGTGTTTCACCTTATGGAAACACTACTGGGTATCATCATGCTGACCATGATCTGTAACATGGTCCTTAACAGTGACACGAAGACATAGGGACTCTTTACTGAATAAAACAAACTTAGGCTACTTTATATACGTTTGTGAGTGTATCTGTCTTCAATGTGGCAGCCTGGTGGTTAAATATTACAATAGTATCAACGTTTGTCCGAGTCCATGCAGGCTCATATAATCAGTGACGGGACTAGATAGCATGTGCTAGCTAGTGACTGGCAGGCAATGGGTTCCCGCTAGCGGCTAGCAGGCTAACTCACACCCTTTAGCTGTAGCTTTACGGTAGGCCGATAGCAGTCAATGGCAATTGCGTGGCTAATTGGTAGCAGGCAATAGCTAACTTGAATGGCAGGCAGGCAATGTGTAAAAGCTAACTCCGATATGGCTAGCAGGCTTACTCACATGTAGCCTAATGTATATCACTGAGCAGGCAGTGTAGCTTCATTTGGGTAACTGATAGCTAACTGATAGCAGGCAGTGTTAAGTTTATGCTAGCAGGCTAACTCACTCGCTAGCTAGCGATAATGTTTGGCAGGCAATGGCGATCGCATGTCTAACTTGAGCTTGTATAGCAGGCAGTGTGTCGATTCTGATAGCGGTGCTAACTGACATGTGGCTAGCAGGCTAACTCAATCACTAGCTACAATAATGTATGGCAGGCAATGGCGATCATGTGGCTAACTTGAGCTTGTATAGCAGGCAGTGTGTCGATTCTGCTAGCGGTGCTAACTGACATGTGGCTAGCAGGCTAACTCACACGCTAGCTACAATAATGTATGGCAGGCAATGGAGATCGCGTGGCTAGCTTGTGTAGCAGGCAGTGTTTTGTTTCAGCTAGCGGCTACCGGTGGGGTGCTAACTCACATGTACTCAGTGACAGGGGCATTGCTGACAGTGTGGGCCGTAGCAGGGATGCTAGCTTCGCTGCCGTAGCTGCTACCACAGCTGTAGAGGCTGGGCATGTGCACGCGGTACAGGTTATCATGAGGACCCGCCCCCCGATTGCCTTGGGCAGCAGACTCGTCTTCTCCGTCCTCATCATCCGTCCTTCATTGGCCAGGGCCAAGGGGAGGGGCCCGGGCCAAGGGGAGGGGCCGGGCGAGGGGAGGGGCCGGGTGAGGGGAAGGAGGGGTGAGGGGAGACAGACAGTGAGAGTGAGAACAGAGGAGAGAGGAGCTGATAGAGGGTCAACTCAGACTCATAGGACCCTTGAAGGAGGATAATACACCCCTCAACCCACAGATCTAGGATCAGCTTCCCCTCCCACAAACCTGACCTTTTACCATTAAATGAGGAATATTAAAAACTGACCCAAGATCAGGGACTAGGGGCCAAGTCCACACTAAACCACCTAATTCCCTTGTATTGGTATTGGTGCAACGAAGAGATGCCAGGCAAGAATAACCCCAAAACACCCCCACCACCCCCCAGGCACCACCCCACCACAAAGCACAGGTGCACACGAAGTTCACAGAACACTGTCTAGGGGTCAAAGATCAGAAGTCAGGAGTCAGATTTGTTCGGTTTCAGCCAATTGTAGAAGGAACCAGATCATGCAGTTTTCAGCATCATCCTCACCGTCATCAGTAGCAGCTTTGTCTCAGCAGCGGAGGGATACAGGACAGGAGAGAAGCTTAGAGCTTATTTACAAAGGAATCATCGGAATCGATTCCCCTGAACGGCAGGCAATGACTGACTCCCCATAATGAGCAATCATATCAAGCCATTTGATTCATTCATATCAAGCCATTTGATTCATTCCTTTTCAAGCCATTTGATTCATTCCTTTTCAAGCCATTTGATTCATTCATATCAAGCCATTTGATTCATTCGTTTTCAAGCCATTTGATTCATTCATTTCAAGCCATTTGATTCATTCGTTTTCAAGCCATTTGATTCATTCATTTCAAGCCATTTGATTCATTCATTTCAAGCCATTTGATTCATTCATTTCAAGCCATTTGATTAATTTGTTTCTAGCCATTTGATTCATTCATTTCAATCACACTTCAGGAGGAAGTGGGGCGGCAGGTAGCCTAGTGGTTAGAGCGTTGGGCCAGTAAAGCGAAAGGTTGCTGGATCGAATCCCCGAGCTGACGAGGTAAAAATCTGTCGTTCTGCCCCTGAACAAGGCACCGTTCCTAGACCATCGTTGTAAATAAGAATTTGTTCTTAACTGACTTGCCTAGTTAAATAAAGGATTCATTCATTTCAAGCCATTTGATTCATTCATTTCAGGTTATTTGATTCATGCATCTGAAATCTTGAGTGCACCATAAAAATTTAAATTCATACAAAATGTCACAAAAACTAAAATCAGGTCAAAATGGCCGCTGCTGATGAACCATTTTCTGCTGTGACATACAATGATCAATAAAAAATTAAAAAACAATAGTCAGCGAAAAATAATGAAACAATCAAGGACGTGTTCTTATTGGGAAGGTAGTGGAGTGCAGGTCAACTACACAGGGTATAAAACATGTTTGTAGAACTTTAGATCGGGCAGTGAAGAGGAAAGCACTGGTTCGCCGAGAGGCTTCAACTGTTATCTCTTCACACCACCAGGGGGCAGCAGTGCTATTTCACAATAGGTTCTAATGCTGCCCAAAACTCATCCACACACACAGAGCCCAAACGCAGGACTGTTCTTACACAAAGCACTCTGCCAAGGCCTCTCTTCTCGATGATAGAAACACAGGAGGAGGTCGACGAGGGACACACAGAATCTCTGTCGCTACAGAGATGTCAATTGAGAAGTCCAATGTATTTAGTACAAAATATATTATGCCATGGGCCAAAACCGTCAATGACCCTTTAATCTATATATGATATGATCCGTGTCCCCATCAACTGTTACTGAGGATTCCATCGTCCCATTCCGAGTCACAGGTTTTTACAAATCAGAACATTGGTAGGAGAAAGGAGGACGAGGAAGAGGAGAAGAAACAGAAGGAGGGATGAGGGGGGACAGAAAATAATGGTGTTGACCCAATTAGAAGATGTGAAATAAAACAGAGACGGGCACACAGACAGACAGACAGACAGACAGACAGATGCACTATACTAAACATGAATGCTGTGTACAGTAGTAGTAGTAGCAGCAGTAGTATTAGGAGTAGTAGTAGTAGCAACAGTAGTATTAGTAGCAGTAGTAGTAAGATCTGATCAATGTCTTAGTAGGGAAGAGGCCAGATGTGTGTGTTAAGGTGTTGTATGTGTTCAGGTGTTTGTGTTGTGTGTTCCAGGTGTTTGTGTTGTGTGTGTTCAGGTGTTTGTGTTGTGTGTGTTCAGGTGTTTGTGTTGTGTGTGTTCAGGTGTTTGTGTTGTGTGTGTTCAGGTGTGTTACCTCTTGCTCTGCCAGGTGTGTGGCACACTGCAGACAATGGAGGAGAACATGAGAGCTGTGACGAAGGAGAACAGCACCAGGTAGATCAGCCCCTCCACTCCATCATAACACAACCCTGTTAGAGCCTGGACATAGTCCTGGAACACAACAATATAACACCACCCTGTTAGAGCCTGGACAGAGTCCTGGAACAGAACAATATAACACCACCCTGTTAGAGCCTGGACAGAGTCCTGGAACACAATATAACACCACCCTGTTAGAGCCTGGACATAGTCCTGGAACACAACAATATAACACCACCCTGTTAGAGCCTGGACATAGTCCTGGAACACAACAATATAACACCACCCTGTTAGAGCCTGGACATAGTCCTGGAACACAACAATATAACACCACCCCAGAGAAGATAAGAGGATAAGAGAAGAGAAGAAGAGAGGAGAAGAGATGAAGAGAGGATAAGAGAAGAGAGGAGAGGATAAGAGAAGAGAAGAAGAGAGGAGAAGAGAAGAGAGGAGAGGATAAGAGAAGAGAGGAGAGGATAAGAGAAGCATAGAGGAGAGGAGAAGAAGAGAGAAGAGAAGCATAGAGGAGAGGATAAGAGAAGCATAGAGGAGAGGATAAGAGAAGCATAGAGGAGAGGATAAGAGAAGCATAGAGGAGAGGATAAGAGAAGAGAGGAGAGGATAAGAGAAGAGAGGAGAGGATAAGAGAAGAGAGGAGAGGATAAGAGAAGCATAGAGGAGAGGATAAGATAAGCATAGAGGAGAGGAGAAGAGAACAGAGGAGAGGAGAAGAGAAGCATAGAGGAGAGGATAAGAGAAGCATAGAGGAGAGGATAAGAGAAGCATAGAGGAGAGGAGAAGAGAACAGAGGAGAGGATAAGAGAACAGAGGAGAGGAGAAGAGAAGCATAGAGGAGAGGAGAAGAAGAGAGAAGAGAAGCAGAGAGGATAAGAGAAGAGAGGAGAGGATAAGAGAAGAGAGGAGAGGATAAGAGAAGAGAAGAGGAGAAGAGATGAAGAGAGGAGAGAGAAGCGGGAGTGAGTCATATTGTCATATTGAGGGTTGTTGTCAGTTGTTTGATTTGAGGAAAGAGACAGCCTGGTGGTTTGAGATCTCCCTGGTAACAACTCTTACTCATCACAACAGTCACGACAACACCGTTTGAAAACGGTTGAATCAAGGTGTAAAGGAGGTGGGATTTAACAAGTTTTCTCTTTCTGGACTTCAAGAAGAGGAAAATCACTGTCATTATCATGAAGGGTGAGAGGAGAGAGAGAGGGGAGAAAAATAGACAGAGACAGAGAGAGAGAGAGAGAGAGAGACATAGAGACACAGAGACACAGAGACAGAGAGACAGACAGACAGAGAGACAGACAGACAGAGAGAGAGAGAGACAGCGAGAGAGAGAGACAGCGAGAGAGAGAGACAGCGAGAGCGAGAGAGACAGATCGAGACAGAGACATGGAGAGTAGCTACCCCACCTATAAATAATGAACAGTTGAACAGGGGGAGGGACCAAGATTGTTTTATTTATTTGAAGGAGAGGAGATCATCCCCTCACACACACACACACACACACACACACACGCTGTATCTCACCATGTGCAGGCTGCGACAGTCGACCAGAGCGGTGAGTTGATGAAGGCCAACCTCCGTAGAGTTCAACACAGTCTGAATCTGTTCCAGAGTCCCCTAGAGAACCACAGCAGAGGTTACACTCACAGACACACACACACACAAAAACAAACACACGTGAACATCAGCACACACACTCACACACACCCCTACCTTGGTGTTGGGGTAATCCCGTATAGCTGACTGTAGGAGTTCTGCCACGTCATCTTGCATCTCAACCAGGGCTTTGTGACTGCCAGACAGCTTCTGCAACACACACACACACACACACACAGACACACACACACACACACACACACACACACACACACACACACACACACACACACACACACACACACACACACACACAGGACTTCAGTGAAGGGCAGGACTTCATTCTTCCTGATTAGAATGTGTGTGGAGGAGGTGGAGTCATACATGCTGGAAAGGATTTGATTGGCCACTGCTGCACCTCAGGTAATACTGCAGGATATCTGGAGAGAAACAGACACATATTGACGTCAATAATGTATTTATTTAGCCCCTTTACTGAATCAGGTAGATCAATTCAAATGGAAGAAGTTCTATTTACAACAAGAAGACATAGTGTATACTATGAAGATGATAGAGTATGGTAATGAGGAGACACAGACAGAGAAGAAGACATAGTGTATACTATGAAGATGATAGAGTATGGTAATGAGGAGACACAGACAGAGAAGAAGACATAGTGTATACTATGAAGATGATAGAGTATGGTAATGAGGAGACACAGACAGAGAAGAAGACATAGTGTATACTATGAAGATGATAGAGTATGGTAATGAGGAGACACAGACAGAGAAGAAGACATAGTGTATACTATGAAGATGATAGAGTATGTGAGTAATGAGGAGAAACACAGTAAATATATACAAACAACTAAACAATGAGAGAGAGAGACAGACAGACAGACAGACAGACAGACAGAGCGAGGATCATTCACTGTAGGTCATCAAACCCTGCATCAGTAAATGATTAAAACTAGGACTGATAAGGAACAAACCAACATGACCTGTAACAGGCCGCTGAGCCTCAACAACAAGACTATCAACCCCAATGTAAACACACCCACCAGGGCTTCTGTTAGACGGTAATAACCGGCTTTTGGCTGATATTTGTTTTTTGAAAAGTGATAAATAAAATTGCCGCTGGAGAAGAAGAATAAACCCTGTTAAATAAATACTGTTAATAAACCCTGTTAAATAAATACTGTTAATAAACCCTGTTAAATAAATACTGTTAATAAACCCTGTTAAATAAATACTGTTAATAAACCCTGTTAAATAAATACTGTTAATAAACTGTTAATAAACTGTTAATAAACCCTGTTAAATAAATACTGTTAATAAACCCTGTTAAATAAATACTGTTAATAAACCCCGTTAAATAAATACTGTTAATAAACCCTGTTAAATAAATACTGTTAATAAACCCTGTTAAATAAATACTGTTAATAAACCCTGTTAAATAAATACTGTTAATAAACCCTGTTAAATAAATACTGTTAATAAACCCTGTTAAATAAATACTGTTAATAAACCCTGTTAAATAAATACTGTTAATAAACCCTGTTAAATAAATACTGTTAATAAACCCTGTTAAATAAATACTGTTAATAAACCCCGTTAAATAAATACTGTTAATAAACCCTGTTAAATAAATAAATACTGTTAATAAACCCTGTTAAATAAATAAATACTGTTAATAAACCTGTTAGAGCTACTAGTTCCCCTTTGGGAACTCCCCCACCACCCCTGAGCTGTAATGTGGCGCAGGGAACGCAAGAAATAATCCTAAAAATATTTAACCTCCACAGAATCGCAAGAAAAATGGCTCAAATGAAAGATAAAGAAGTTATTTATCTACCCAGCAAGTCAGATTTCTAAAATGTTTTACGGCGAAAACATAGCACATATTTATGTCCAACCACCACTGCATACATACCTCATTAGCATAGCCAAGTAGGAAAAAATATGCAATCAACAAACGCAAGATTAACCTGTTAAGACTCTAGGGGCAGTATTTCATTTTTGGATAAAAAGACGTGCCCGTTTTAAGCTCAATATTTTGTCACGAAAAGATGCTCGAATATGCTTGGAATTGATAGTTTTGGAAAGAAGACAGTCTTACGTTTCCAGAAATGCAAAGATTTTCACTGTGAGTCCCTTAGAACAAATGCTTCGGGCAAAACCAAGATGTATGACCGACCAGGAAATGCACAGGATTTCTGAGGCTACGTTTTCCATGATCGCCTTATATGGCTGTGAATGCGACAGGAATGAACGGACTCTTTCTCTTGTTTCCCCAAGGTCTTTGCAGCATTGTGACGTATTTGTTGGGATATCATTGGAAGATTGACCATAAGGGACTACATTTACCAGGTGTCCCGCTTGGTGTCTGCGTGGCAATCGGTGCGCAAAAGTCAGGTCCCGGTATTTTTCCATTCAAATCTCAGAACAAACCAGGCTACAAGGACGGTGCTTTCAATGGAGAGAAATATGACAAACCACCTTCAGGATTGATTCAAACAACGTTTTCCATGTTTCAGTCGATATTATGGAGTTAATTCGGAAAAAAGTTCGACATGTAGGTGACTGAATTTTCGGTTAGTTTCGGTAGCCATATGCATAGTAACAAAAGGGAACGATGTGTCCTACACAAGAATCTTTCAGGAAAAACTGGACATCTGCTATGTAACTGAGAGTCTCCTCATTGAAACATCTGAAGTTCTTCAAAGGTAAATTATTTTATTTGATTCCTTGGCTGGTTTTTGTGAATATGTTGCGTGCTAAATGCTAACGCTAATGCTAAGCTAGCTATCACCACTCTTACACAAATTAGTGATTTTCTCTGGTTCTAAAGCATATTTTGAAAATCTGAGACGACAGGATTGTTAAGAAAAGGATAAGCTTGAGAACAGGCATATTTATTTCATTTCATTTGCGATTTTTAGAAATCGCTAACGTTGCGTTATGCTAATGAGCTTGAGGCTGTAGTTACGCTACCGCATACGGGTTTGGTCGGACTATGAGGTTAAAAGAAAAATCATTTCACTAACCTTTTGAAATCTTCATCAGATGACAGTAATATAACATGTTACACAGTACATTCATTTTTTTTTCAATAATCTGCAATATATATCCATAAATCTGTTTACAATTATGCATCGTTCAAAAAATGCTACTGCAATGTCAGGAGAAATAAAATAGCTCCGGCAGATAACGTCAGCTAACAAGGAATACACATCATAAACTTTGACTAAATATGCATGTTTTACATATGTATGGCAAGATAAACTTCTTCTAAATGCAATCGCTATGTTACAATTATTTTTAACGTTCCATTTTGCGTTCACTAGGCTATAATAGGGAGGCGGCGCTCCCATTTAGCATACTGACTCCTCTATCTTGGAGTCGACAGAAACCCAAAATGAAGACATAAATATTCCCTTACCGTGGCTGTTCTTCCATCAGAAGACCTGGAAGGGTTAATACTCACCAAGTTAGCGTTCAGTTTTCAAGTCTGTGTCTTTCAGTTCTCAAACTAGCCACTTTTCGGTCGAAATGTATGCAAATTTCAAGTGGATGCGCACCAAAACGTCGAAAGTATACATTATATTTCGAGTAAACTTGTCAAACTATGTTTATAATTAAGCCTTAACATGTTATAAAGGTCTACAGCAATCGTGAGGGCGAACAGACACACACACGTTGTTCAATCCATCCTGAGGGAAAGAGAGAGAAATATCCCAGCGCGCATTGGGGAAACTTTTTTTTTGCGTCACCGGGACGTTTGGGCACGCTGAACGTCTCGTGAGCACGCGATTCTCACAGTTACACGCCTCATCGAAAGCAGGCTTCACGCTGAAGACGTGGAAACTGTTTCCATGGTTATAACTGCTTGGGAAGTGTGTATACGATGACGTTGAAGTGGTGGCAACTTTTTTCATTACAAGAGAGACTTTGGGAGAATGCATGCCCTGAGACTTCTGCTTTACATAGAGACAAAATTTAAACGGTTTTAGAAGCTTTAGAGTGTTTCCTATTCGATAATAATTTTTATATGCATATATTAGCAACTTTTGACAAAAATGTATCATGTTTTATATGGGTACCGAATTCCTCCAGAAGGGGCAGTATTCAGGGGTAGCCTTAACAGGTAATAAACCCTGTTAAATAAATAAATACTGTTAATAAACCCTGTTAAATAAATAAATACTGTTAATAAACCCGGTTTAATAAATAAATACTGTTAATAAACCCTGTTAAATAAATAAATACTGTTAATAAACCCTGTTAAATAAATACTGTTAATAAACCCTGTTAAATACTGTCTTTTCAACCTTCATGGATGGAAAGACATTTGACAGGTTTATTGGTCTACAGGTTAATAATCTAGTGGAGGTTTATTGGTCTACAGGTTAATCTAGTGGAGTTTATTGGTCTACAGGTTAATCTAGTGGAGGTTTATTGGTCTACAGGTTAATCTAGTGGAGGTTTATTGGTCTACAGGTTTAATCTAGTGGAGGTTTATTGGTCTACAGGTTAATAATCTAGTGGAGGTTTATTGGTCTACAGGTTAATCTAGTGGAGGTTTATTGGTCTACAGGTTAATCTAGTGGAGGTTTATTGGTCTACAGGTTAATAATCTAGTGGAGGTTTATTGGTCTACAGGTTAATAATCTAGTGGAGGTTTATTGGTCTACAGGTTAATAATCTAGTGGAGGTTTATTGGTCTACAGGTTAATAATCTAGTGGGGGTTTATTGGTCTAATAATCTAGTGGAGGTTTATTGGTCAGGTTAATAATCTAGTGGAGGTTTATTGGTCTACAGGTTAATCTAGTGGAGGTTTATTGGTCTACAGGTTAATAATCTAGTGGAGGTTTATTGGTCTACAGGTTAATAATCTAGTGGAGGTTTATTGGTCTACAGGTTTAATTGTTTATTCTACAGGTTTAATCTAGTGGAGGTTTATTGGTCTACAGGTTAATAATCTAGTGGAGGTTTATTGGTCTACAGGTTAATAATCTAGTGGAGGTTTATTGGTCTACAGGTTAATAATCTAGTGGAGGTTTATTGGTCTACAGGTTAATAATCTAGTGGAGGTTTATTGGTCTACAGGTTAATCTAGTGGAGGTTTATTGGTCTACAGGTTAATAATCTAGTGGAGGTTTATTGGTCTACAGGTTAATAATCTAGTGGAGGTTTATTGGTCTACAGGTTAATAATCTAGTGGAGGTTTATTGGTCTACAGGTTAATAATCTAGTGGAGGTTTATTGGTCTACAGGTTAATAATCTAGTGGGGGTTTATTGGTCTACAGGTTAATCTAGTGGAGGTTTATTGGTCTACAGGTTAATAATCTAGTGGAGGTTTATTGGTCTACAGGTTAATCAAGTGGAGGTTTATTGGTCTACAGGTTAATAATCTAGTGGAGGTTTATTGGTCTACAGGTTAATAATCTAGTGGAGGTTTATTGGTCTACAGGTTAATAATCTAGTGGAGGTTTATTGGTCTACAGGTTAATAATCTGGTGGAGGTTTATTGGTCTACAGGTTAATAATCTAGTGGAGTTTAATTGGCCTGTGTGGATATATTATTATATTCTATATTAAATGCTAGTTGTTGATAATCCTAGTTATATTAGTAACCCATGCTAGTTGATGATAATCCTAGTTATATTAGTAACCCATGCTAGTTGATGATAATCCTAGTTATATTAGTAACCCATGCTAGTTGATGATAATCCTAGTTATATTATGGGTCCGATCATTTCTAAAACATTTTCCAAACGGAAACCCTGACACATACACACACCAGGGGTAACCTTGAGACACAGCCAGGTGGAGAGGGAGGAGGAAGGGGAGAGAGGGGTAACCTGGAGACACAGCCAGGTGGAGAGGGAGGAGGAAGGGGAGAGAGGGGTAACCTGGAGACACAGCCAGGTGGAGAGGGAGGAGGAAGGGTAGAGAGGGGTAACCTGGAGACACAGCCAGGTGGAGAGGGAGGAGGAAGGGGAGAGAGGGGTAACCTGGAGACACAGCCAGGTGGAGAGGGAGGAGGAAGGGGAGAGAGGGGTAACCTGGAGACACAGCCAGGTGGAGAGGGAGGAGGGAGGGGAGAGAGGGGTAACCTGGAGACACAGCCAGGTGGAGAGGGAGGAGGAAGGGTAGAGAGGGAAAGAGAGGGGTAGAGAGAGAGAAGGTTCTCTGAAAGGTTGACCACTGAAGAACAACCTTGATCTTCAAAACAGGAGGGAGGGAGGGAGGGAGGCAGACAGAGAGAGAGAGAGAGAGAGAGAGAGAGAGAGAGAGAAGGAAGGAAGGAACGGGAGGGTAGAATAATAATAATCTCACTGGATAATAAGGCGGAGGCCGATAATAAGACTGAGGCCATAAATAAGGCGGAGGCCGATTAATAAGACGGAGGCCGATAATAAGACGGAGGCCGATAATAAGACGGAGGCCGATAATAAGACGGAGGCCGATAATAAGACGGAGGCCGATAATAAGGACGGAGGCCGATAATAAGACGGAGGCCGATAATAAGACGGAGGCCGATAATAAGACGGAGGCCGATAATAAGACAATAGCTTGAATGAAAAGATGAAGGATACATACAGTCAGGAGAGAGAAAGCAGAGGCTGGGAGAGAGAAGTCAATTATAGCTGGGCACGTTAAGCTGCCACAGAGACAGATAGCAAGACTGTCAATCATATAGACTCCCTACTGGAACACACAGTGGAGAGAGAGAACATCATATAGACTCCCTACTGGAACACACAGTGGAGAGAACATCATATAGACTCCCTACTGGAACACACAGTGGAGAGAACATCATATAGACTCCCTACTGGAACACACAGTGGAGAGAACATCATATAGACTCCCTACTGGACACACACACAGTGGAGAGAACATCATATAGACTACTGGAATGAACACAGTGGGGAGAACATCATATAGACTCCCTACAGTGGGGAACATCACAGACTCCCACTGGAACACACAGTGGAGAGAACATCATATAGACTCCCTACTGGAACATCATATAGACTCCCTACTGGAAGTGGAAGAATCATATAGACTCCCTACTGGAACACACAGTGGAGAGAACATCATATAGACTGGAACACACACACTGGGGAGAACATCATATAGACTCCCTACTGGAACACACAGTGGAGAGAACATCATATAGACTCCCTACTGGAACATCATATAGACTCCCTACTGGAACACACAGTGGAGAGAACATCATATAGACTCCCTACTGGAACACACAGTGAGAACATCATATAGACTCCCTACTGGAACTGGAACACACAGTGGAGAGAACATCATATAGACTCCCTGAACATCATATAGACTCCCACTGGAACACTGGAACATCATATAGACTCCCTACTGGAACACACAGTGGAGAGAACATCATATAGACTCCCTACTGGAACACACAGTGGAGAGAACATCATATAGACTCCCTACTGGAACACACACAGTGGAGAGAAGAATATATCATGGAACACACACACAGTGGAGAGAACATCATAGACTCCCTACTGGAACACACAGTGGAGAGAACATCATATAGACTCCCTACTGGAACACATATGGAGAGAACATCTAGACTCCCTACTGGAACACACAGTGGAGAGAACACTCCATATAGACTCATATAGACTACTGGAACACACAGTGGAGAGAACATCATATAGACTCCCTACTGGAACACACAGTGGAGAGAACATCATATAGACTCCCTACTGGAACACACACACAGTGGAGAGAACATCATATAGACTCCCTACTGGAACACACAGTGGAGAGAACATCATATAGACTCCCTACTGGAACACACACACAGTGGAGAGAACAACATATAGACTCCCTACTGGAACACACACACAGTGGGGAAAACAGAGTGTGTGTGTCAGGGTCAAGGTTGACCTGTCTGTCAGAAAGATGGAACCCAGAGGACGGAGATCCATCCATCCATCCATCCATCCATCCATCCATCCATCCATCCATCCATCTATCACTTCCCCCTCTACTTCATTCCCTGCCCTTGTTCCTGTAGTTGTTCCTGTAGTTGTTCTATCTATCTTTCAGTCCCTTCTTTTCCCTGCCTCTCCTCTTCCCCCCTTCTGTTCCCACATTTCTCCAACTCCTTCCATCCAGCTTTGTCCTTCCCTCGTTCCCCTACCTTGGTTGATGACAGCGTTCTCCTTGGTTACCCTGGTGATGTAGGTATCCGGGGAAACACAGAAGTCGCTGGCCGTCTGTGAAGGAGAGACCATATGACCGTCACACAACCACAATACAGCCACACACACACAAAACCATAACCACAAAAAAATGTATCGCAACATAACCACAACACAACCACAACCAAACATAGGGTTCAGATCAAATTAAAAGTAAGGTATCTTAGATCTTAAGGGTGATGGACTTACATAACCATTCATCTACACTACTTTGTCTAAGCCAATAGAAATCCAGTGAAATTATGTCATGTCACAGGAAACTGCCGTTGTCCTAGCAACACGTTTCCATGGAGACACTCACCGCGGCAGCTGCCAGCTCCAGTCCCAGAGACCCCCAGCTGATGATGAGAGTCAGAACACCCAACAAACACACCCTGAGAGAGAAAGAGAGAGAGAGAGAGAGAGAGAGAGAGAGAGAGAGAAAGAGGTATTAACACCTTATAAATGTTCAACCCTGTGAAATCACTGTGTGTGTGTGTGTAAAACAACGTGGGGTTGAGTCAGAGACATGTAACACACACACAACCTGTGAAATGTGAGTCATGCACACAAGATGGGTCTTAATGTGTCCTCACTCCCACTCTGTCAATCTCTATCTCTATCTCTATCTCTCTCTCCTACCCTCTCTCTCTCACCCTCTCTCTCGCTCTCTCCTACCCTCTCTCTCTCACCCTCTCTCTCTCTCGCTCTCTCCTACCCTCTCTCTCTCACCCTCTCTCTCACTCTCTCTCCTACCCTCTTTCGCTCTCTCCTACGCTCTCTCTCTCTCTTCTACCCTCTCTCTCTCCTACGCTCTCTCTCTCCTATCCTCTCGCTTTCTCTCCTACCCTCTCTAGCTCTCTCCTACGCTCTCTCTCTCTCTTCTATCCTCTCTCACTCTCTAATCATCCCTCTCTCTCTACCAGCCTAAACTGCTCTCTCTCTCATCCTCGACCAGCCTAATCATCCCTCTCTACTCCTAACTCCTCTCTCCCTCTAATCTCCTCTCTCTCTCTCCCTCTAATCTACCAGCCTAAACTCCTCTCTCCCTCTAATCATCCCTCGCTCTACCAGCCTAAACTCCTCTCTCCCTCTAATCATCCCTCGCTCTACCAGCCTAAACTCCTCTCTCCCTCTAATCATCCCTCGCTCTACCAGCCTAAACTCCTCTCTCCCTCTAATCATCCCTCGCTCTACCAGCCTAAACTCCTCTCTCCCTCTAATCATCCCTCGCTCTACCAGCCTAAACTCCCTCTCTCCCTCTAATCATCCCTCGCTCTACCAGCCTAAACTCCTCTCTCCCTCTAATCATCCCTCGCTCTACCAGCCTAAACTCCTCTCTCCCTCTAATCATCCCTCGCTCTACCAGCCTAATCTCCTCTCTCCCTCTAGTCTTCCCTCGCTCTACCAGCCTAAACTCCTCTCTCCCTCTGGGCATCCCTCGCTCTACCAGCCTAAACTCCTCTCTCCCTCTAATCATCCCTCGCTCTACCAGCCTAATCTCCTCTCTCCCTCTAGTCATCCCTCGCTCTACCAGCCTAAACTCCTCTCTCCCTCTAATCAACCCTCGCTCTACCAGCCTAAACTCCAGAGTTTAACTAACACCCAGAGTTCTCTGTGGTCGTCATGTGGTGTGGCTCACCCAATCAGAGTGCCTTTAGAGTTGCGTATCAGTCCGAACAGAACCAGCAGACAGATCAGAACATCAAACAGCAGCAGAGTCAGGTATACCAGCCACCTGGAAATATATAACACAATATATAACACTATATATAATACTATACCAGCCACCTGGAAATATATAACACAATATATAACACAATATATAACACAATATATAACACTATATATAACACTATACCAGCCACCTGAAAATATATAACACAATATATAACACTATACCAGCCACCTGAAAATATATAACACAATATATAACACTATACCAGCCACCTGGAAATATATAACACAATATATAACACTATACCAGCCACCTGAAAATATATAACACAATATATAACACTATACCAGCCACCTGAAATATATAACACTATATAACACATATAACATATAACCTGAAAATATATAACACAATATATAACACTATACCAGCCACCTGGAAATATATAACACTATATATAACACTATACCAGCCACCTGGAAATATATAACACAATATATAACACAATATATAACACCATATAACACTATACCAGCCACCTGAAAATATATAACACAATATATAACACTATACCAGCCACCTGGAAATATATAACACAATATATAACACAATATATAACACAATATATAACACTATACCAGCCACCTGAAAATATATAACACAATATATAACACAATATATAACACAATATACAACACTATATATAACACTATATAAC
>NC_088410.1:11477758-11497758 GCF_034236695.1 Oncorhynchus nerka
TAAACTCTGAGGAGGAGGAAAGTGTGTGTGTGTGTGTGTGTGGGTGTGGTGTCCACCAGGGAGGGAGGGAGTTAAAAGAGTTCTGGGTTTAGGGAGGGAGGGAGTTCTATGATGGATTGTTATACCACAGAGATACAGGGAGGAGGGAGGGAGGGAGGGAGGGAGGGGGAGTCAGGGAGGGAGCCAGGGAGGGAGGGAGTCAGGGAGGGAGGGAGGGAGGGAGGGAGGGGAGGGAGGGAGTCAGGGAGGGAGGGAGGGAGGGAGTCAGGGAGGAGAGGAGGGAGTCAGGGAGGGAGGGAGGGAGAGAGGGAGGGAGGGAGGGAGGGAGGAGAGAGAGAGAGAGAGAGGAGCCAGGGAGGGAGGGAGGGAGGGAGGGAGGGGAGGAGGGAGGGGGAGAGGGAGGGAGTCAGGGAGGGAGTCAGGGAGAGAGGGAGAGAGAGAGGGAGTCAGGGAGTCAGGGAGAGAGGGAGGGAGGGAGGGAGAGGAGGGAGGGAGGGAGGGAGGGAGGGAAAGAGAGAGAGGGAGGGAGGGAGTCAGGGAGGGAGTCAGGGGAGAGAGGGGGAGAGAGGGAGGGAGAGGGAGGGAGGGAGGGAGGGAGGGAGGAGGGAGGGAGGGAGGGAGTCAGGGAGGGAGTCAGGAGAGAGAGAGAGAGAGAGGGAGGGAGGGAGGGAGGGAGTCAGGGAGGGAGAGGGAGGGAGCCAGGGAGGGAGGGAGGGAGTCAGGGAGGGAGCCAGGGAGGGAGGGAGTCAGGGAGGGAGGGAGGGAGGGAGTCAGGGAGGGAGTCAGTGAGAGAGGGAGAGAGTCAGGGAGGGAGTCAGGGGAGAGAGGGAGGGAGGGAGGGAGGGGAGGGAGGGAGGGAGGGAGGGAGGGAGAGAGATGGAGGGAAAGAGAGGGAGGGAGGAGGGAGGGAGTCAGGGGAGAGAGGGAGGGAGTCAGGGAGAGGGAGGGAGGGAGGGAGGGGGAGGGGGAGGGAGGGAGGGAGGGAGGGAGGGAGGGAAAGAGAGAGAGGGAGGGAGGGAGTCAGGGAGGGAGTCAGGGAGAGAGGGAGGGAGAGAGGGAGGGAGGGAGGGAGGGAGGGAGGGAGGAATGTGTATGCTAGACAATGGAAGGAAGGGTGAGGGAGAATCAAACAAATTCTCTCCCTCCCTCTTTCTCTCTTTAAGCTCTCTCCCTCACTCTGTTTATTCTCACTGTTCTAATGCCTCCTTCTACCAGAGGATTTAATGACTTCCTCCATCCGCTTAGAGAGGGAGAGAGAGGAGAGATGGGGAGAGAGAGATACATGGAGAGAGAGAGAGCTAGAGAGCGAGCGTGAGAGCGAGCGTGAGAGCTAGAGAGAGAGAAGGATATAGGTAAAAGCGTGTTCTCTCACTCCGTGTGGTCAGTGCTGCCTCAGAAACAGAGGAGTGTGTATGTAAGTGTACGTAGTGCGTGTGTAGTGTGTATGTAGTGTGTATGTAGTGTGTGTGTACATGTTTACACTGAGTGTATAAAACACTAGGAACATGACAGACTGACCAGGTGAATCCAGGTGAAAGCTATGATCCTTATTGATGTCACTTGTTAAATCCTCTTCAATCAGTGTAGATGAAGGAGAGGAGACAACCTCTTAAGTATCGGCCCCTTTTTTTTCAATGTTAGCCTAAAATGACCCAAATCTAACTGCCTGTGGCTCAGGACCTGAAGCAAGATATGCATATTCTTGGTACCATTTGACAGGAAACACTTTGAAGTTTATGGAAATGTGAAAGGGATGTAGTAGAATATAACACAATAGATCTGGTAAAAATTAATACAAAGAAGAAAAAAACATTTGTTTGTATTTTTTTTCTACCATCATCTTTGAAATGCAAGAGAAAGGCCATAATGTATTATTCCGGCCCAGCTGCAATTTATATTTTGTCCACTAGATGGCATCAGTGTATATGCAAAGTTTTAGACTGAGCCAATGAACCATTACAATTATGTTCAAAATGTTGTATCAAGACTGCCCAAATGTGCCTAATTACTTTATTAATAACTTTTCCAGTTCATAACTGTGCCTCTCCTCAAACAATAGCATGGCATTATTTCATTGTAATAGCTACTGTTAATTGGACAGTGCAAATAGATTAACAATAATTTAAGCTTTCTGCCAATATCAGATATGTCTGTCCTGGGAAATGTTCTTGTTAATTATAACCTCATGCTAATCGCATTAGCCTATGTTAGCTCAACCGTCCCGAGGAAGGGACACCGATCTCAAAGACATTTTAAAGAAGGATTTTTAAGGAAACATCAAATAAATCACAATATCAAACAATTAGTCTGATCAAAATTGGATTAGAGGCCAACATTGAAATAATATACAAATCTATTTTTCCAAGTAAATAACTAAAAAAGTGGAGATGAAATGCCTACAGCCTACAGCCTCATGTCACAGTGGAGATGAAATGCCTACAGCCTACAGCCTCATGTCACAGTGGAGATGAAATGCCTACAGCCTACAGCCTCATGTCACAGTGGAGATGAAATGCCTACAGCCTCATGTCACAGTGGAGATTAAATGCCTACAGCGTCATGTCACAGTGGAGATGAAATGCCTACAGCCTCATGTCACAGTGGAGATGAAATGCCTACAGCCTCATGTCACAGTGGAGATGAAATGCCTACAGCCTCATGTCACAGTGGAGATGAAATGCCTACAGCCTCATGTCACAGTGGAGATGAAATGCCTACAGCCTCATGTCACAGTGGAGATGAAATGCAGCCTACAGCCTCATGTCACAGTGGAGATGAAATGCCTACAGCCTCATGTCACAGTGGAGATGAAATGCAGCCTACAGCCTCATGTCACAGTGGAGATGAAATGCCAGTGGAGATACAGCCTACAGCCTCATGTCACAGTGGAGATGAAATGCCTACAGCCTACAGCCTCATGTCACAGTGGAGATGAAATGCCTACAGCCTCATGTCACAGTGAGATGAAAGAGTGGAGATGAAATGCCTACAGCCTCATGTCACAGTGGAGATGAAATGCCTACAGCCTCATGTCACAGTGGAGATGAAATGCCTACAGCCTCACAGCCTCATGTCATGTCACAGTGGAGATGAAATGCCTACAGCCTCATGTCACAGTGGAGATGAAATGCCTGCAGCCTAATGTCACAGTGGAGATGAAATGCCTACAGCCTCATGTCACAGTGGAGATGAAATGCCTACAGCCTACAGCCTCATGTCACAGTGGAAATGAAATGCCTACAGCCTCATGTCACAGTGGAAATGAAATGCCTACAGCCTCATGTCACAGTGGAGATGAAATGCCTACAGCCTCATGTCACAGTGGAGATGAAATGCCTACAGCCTCATGTCACAGTGAAGATGAAATGCCTACAGCCTACAGCCTCATGTCACAGTGGAGATGAAATGCCTACAGCCTCATGTCACAGTGGAGATGAAATGCCTACAGCCTACAGCCTCATGTCACAGTGAAGATGAAATGCATACAGCCTACAGCCTCATGTCACAGTGGAGATGAAATGCCTACAGCCTCATGTCACAGTGGAGATGAAATGCCTACAGCCTACAGCCTCATGTCACAGTGGAGATGAAATGCCTACAGCCTCATGTCACAGTGGAGATGAAATGCCTACAGCCTCATGTCACAGTGGAGATGAAATGCCTACAGCCTCATGTCACAGTGAAGATGAAATGCCTACAGCCTCATGTCACAGTGAAGATGAAATGCCTACAGCCTCATGTCACAGTGGAGATGAAATGCCTACAGCCTACAGCCTCATGTCACAGTGGAGATGAAATGCCTACAGCCCATGTCATAGCTACAGCCTCATGTCACAGTGAAGATGAAATGCCTACAGCCTAATGTCACAGTGGAGATGAAATGCCTACAGCCTACAGCCTCATGTCACAGTGGAGATGAAATGCCTACAGCCTCATGTCACAGTGGAGATGAAATGCCTACAGCCTCATGTCACAGTGAAGATGAAATGCCTACAGCCTCATGTCACAGTGAGATGAAATGCCTACAGCCTCATGTCACAGTGGAGATGAAATGCCTACAGCCTACAGCCTCATGTCACAGTGGAGATGAAATGCCTACAGCCTACAGCCTCATGTCACAGTGGAGATGAAATGCCTACAGCCTCATGTCACAGTGGAGATGAAATGCCTACAGCCTCATGTCACAGTGGAGATGAAATGCCTACAGCCTACAGCCTCATGTCACAGTGGAGATGAAATGCCTACAGCCTCATGTCACAGTGGAGATGAAATGCCTGGAGACAGCCTACAGCCTCATGTCACAGTGGAAATGAAATGCCTACAGCCTCATGTCACAGTGGAAATGAAATGCCTACAGCCTCATGTCACAGTGGAGATGAAATGCCTACAGCCTCATGTCACAGTGAAGATGAAATGCCTACAGCCTACAGCCTCATGTCACAGTGGAGATGAAATGCCTACAGCCTCATGTCACAGTGGAGATGAAATGCCTACAGCCTACAGCCTCATGTCACAGTGAAGATGAAATGCATACAGCCTACAGCCTCATGTCACAGTGGAGATGAAATGCCTACAGCCTACAGCCTCATGTCACAGTGGAGATGAAATGCCTACAGCCTCATGTCACAGTGGAGATGAAATGCCTACAGCCTCATGTCACAGTGGAGATGAAATGCCTACAGCCTCACAGCCTCATGTCACAGTGGAGATGAAATGCCTACAGCCTCATGTCACAGTGGAGATGAAATGCCTACAGCCTCATGTCACAGTGAAGATGAAATGCCTACAGCCTCATGTCACAGTGGAGATGAAATGCCTACAGCCTCATGTCACAGTGGAGATGAAATGCCTACAGCCTCATGTCACAGTGGAGATGAAATGCCTACAGCCTCATGTCACAGTGGAGATGAAATGCCTCATGTCACAGTGGAGATGAAATGCCTACAGCCTCATGTCACAGTGGAGATGAAATGCCTACAGCCTACAGCCTCATGTCACAGTGGAGATGAAATGCCTACAGCCTACAGCCTCATGTCACAGTGGAGATGAAATGCCTACAGCCTACAGCCTCATGTCACAGTGAAGATGAAATGCCTACAGCCTACAGCCTCATGTCACAGTGAAGATGAAATGCCTACAGTCACAGTGGAGATGAAATGCCTACAGCCTCATCACAGCCTACAGCCTCATGTCACAGTGGAGATGAAATGCCTACAGCCTCATGTCACAGTGGAGATGAAATGCCTACAGCCTACAGCCTCATGTCACAGTGGAGATGAAATGCCTACAGCCTCATGTCACAGTGGAGATGAAATGCCTACAGCCTCATGTCACAGTGGAGATGAAATGCCTACAGCCTCATGTCACAGTGAAGATGAAATGCCTACAGCCTCATGTCACAGTGAAGATGAAATGCCTACAGCCTCATGTCACAGTGGAGATGAAATGCCTACAGCCTCATGTCACAGTGGAGATGAAATGCCTACAGCCTCATGTCACAGTGGAGATGAAATGCCTACAGCCTCATGTCACAGTGGAGATGAAATGCCTACAGCCTCATGTCACCTACAGCCTCATGTCACAGTGAAGATGAAATGCCTACAGCCTCATGTCACAGTGGAGATGAAATGCCTACAGCCTACAGCCTCATGTCACAGTGGAGATGAAATGCCTACAGCCTACAGCCTCATGTCACAGTGAAGATGAAATGCCTACAGCCTAATGTCACAGTGAAGATGAAATGCCTACAGCCTACAGCCTCATGTCACAGTGGAGATGAAATGCCTACAGCCTCATGTCACAGTGGAGATGAAATGCCTACAGCCTCATGTCACAGTGAAGATGAAATGCCTACAGCCTCATGTCACAGTGGAGATGAAATGCCTACAGCCTCATGTCACAGTGGAGATGAAAGCCCATGTCACAGCCTACAGCCTCATGTCACAGTGGAGATGAAATGCCTACAGCCTCATGTCACAGTGGAGATGAAATGCCTGCAGCCTAATGTCACAGTGGAGATGAAATGCCTACAGCCTCATGTCACAGTGGAGATGAAATGCCTACAGCCTACAGCCTCATGTCACAGTGGAAATGAAATGCCTACAGCCTCATGTCACAGTGGAAATGAAATGCCTACAGCCTCATGTCACAGTGGAGATGAAATGCCTACAGCCTCATGTAGATGAAATGCCTACAGCCTTGCCTCATGTCACAGTGGAGAGTGAAATGGCAGCCTCATGTCACAGTGAAGATGAAATGCCTACAGCCTCATGTCACAGTGGAGATGAAATGCCTACAGCCTCATGTCACAGTGGAGATGAAAAATGCCTACAGCCTACAGCCTCATGTCACAGTGGAGATGAAATTATACAGCCTCATGTCACAGTGGAGATGAAATGCCTGTCACAGTAGATGTCACAGTGGAGATGAAATGCCTACAGCCTCATGTCACAGTGGAGATGCCTACAGCCTACAGCCTACAGCCTCATGTCACAGTGGAAATGAAATGCCTACAGCCTCATGTCACAGTGGAGATGAAATGCCTACAGCCTCATGTCACAGTGGAGATGAAATTACAGCCTCATGTCACAGTGGAGATGAAATGCCTCAGCCTACAGCCTCATGTCACAGTGGAGATGAAATGCCTACAGCCTCATGTCACAGTGGAGATGAAATGCCTGCAGCCTCATGTCACAGTGGAGATGAAATGCCTACAGCCTCATGTCATGTCACAGAAGATGAAATGCCTACAGCCTCATGTCACAGTGGAGATGAAATGCCTACAGCCTCATGTCACAGTGGAGATGAAATGCCTACAGCCTCATGTCACAGTGGAGATGAAATGCCTACAGCCTCATGTCACAGTGGAGATGAAATGCCTACAGCCTCATGTCACAGTGAAGATGAAATGCCTACAGCCTCATGTCACAGTGGAGATGAAATGCCTACAGCCTCATGTCACAGTGGAGATGAAATGCCTACAGCCTACAGCCTCATGTCACAGTGGAGATGAAATGCCTACAGCCTCATGTCACAGTGGAGATGAAATGCCTGCAGCCTAATGTCACAGTGGAGATGAAATGCCTACAGCCTCATGTCACAGTGGAGATGAAATGCCTACAGCCTCATGTCACAGTGAAGATGAAATGCCTACAGCCTACAGCCTCATGTCACAGTGGAGATGAAATGCCTACAGCCTCATGTCACAGTGGAGATGAAACCCTCATGTCACAGCCTACAGCCTCATGTCACAGTGAAGATGAAATGCATACAGCCTACAGCCTCATGTCACAGTGGAGATGAAATGCCTACAGCCTCATGTCACAGTGGAGATGAAATGCCTACAGCCTACACATGTCCAGTGGAGATACAGCCTCATGTCACAGTGGAGAAATGTCACAGTGGAGATGAAATGCCTACAGCCTCATGTCACAGTGGAGATGAAATGCCACAGCCTCATGTCACAGTGGAGATGAAATGCCTACAGCCTCATGTCACAGTGAAGATGAAATGCCTACAGCCTCATGTCACAGTGAAGATGAAATGCCTACAGCCTCATGTCACAGTGGAGATGAAATGCCTACAGCCTACAGCCTCATGTCACAGTGGAGATGAAATGCCTACAGCCTACAGCCTCATGTCACAGTGGAGATGAAATGCCTACAGCCTCATGTCACAGTGAAGATGAAATGCCAGTGGAGATGAAATACAGCCTCATGTCACAGTGGAGATGAAATGCCTACAGCCTCATGTCACAGTGGAGATGAAATGCCTACAGCCTACAGCCTCATGTCACAGTGGAGATGAAATGCCTACAGCCTACAGCCTCATGTCACAGTGGAAATGAAATGCCTACAGCCTCATGTCACAGTGGAGATGAAATGCCTACAGCCTCATGTCACAGTGAAGATGAAATGCCTACAGCCTACAGCCTCATGTCACAGTGGAGATGAAATGCCTACAGCCTCATGTCACAGTGGAGATGAAATGCCTACAGCCTCATGTCACAGTGAAGATGAAATGCCTACAGCCAGTGGACAGCCTCATGTCACAGTGGAGATGAAATGCCTACAGCCTCATGTCACAGTGGAGATGAAATGCCTACAGCCTACAGCCTCATGTCACAGTGGAGATGAAATGCCTACAGCCTCATGTCACAGTGGAGATGAAATGCCTACAGCCTCATGTCACAGTGGAGATGAAATGCCACAGTACAGCCTCATGTCACAGTGGAAGATGAAATGCCTACAGCCTCATGTCACAGTGAAGATGAAATGCCTACAGCCTCATGTCACAGTGGAGATGAAATGCCTACAGCCTCATGTCACAGTGGAGATGAAATGCCTACAGCCTCATGTCACAGTGGAGATGAAATGCCTACAGCCTAATGTCACAGTGGAGATGAAATGCCTACAGCCTCATGTCACAGTGGAGATGAAATGCCTACAGCCTACAGCCTCATGTCACAGTGGAGATGAAATGCCTACAGCCCATGTCACAGTGGAGAGCCTCATGTCACAGTGGAGATGAAAGCCTCATGTCACAGCCTACAGCCTCATGTCACAGTGGAGATGAAATGCAGCCTCATGTCACAGTGGAAGATGAAATGCCTACAGCCTCATGTCACAGTGGAGATGAAATGCCTACAGCCTCATGTCACAGTGGAGATGAAATGCTACAGCCTCAGTCACAGTGGAGAGTGGAGATGAAATGCCTACAGCCTCATGTCACAGTGGAGATGAAATGCCTACAGCCTACAGCCTCATGTCACAGTGGAGATGAAATGCCTACAGCCTCATGTCACAGTGGAGATGAAATGCCTCATGTCACAGCCTCTCATGTCACAGTGGAGATGAAATGCCTACAGCCTCATGTCACAGTGAAGATGAAATGCCTACAGCCTCATGTCAGTGAAGATGAAATGCCTACAGCCTCATGTCACAGTGGAGATGAAATGCCTACAGCCTCATGTCACAGTGGAGATGAAATGCCTACAGCCTCATGTCACAGTGGAGATGAAATGCCTACAGCCTCATGTCACAGTGGAGATGAAATGCCTACAGCCTCATGTCACAGTGAAGATGAAATGCCTACAGCCTCATGTCACAGTGAAGATGAAATGCCTACAGCCTCATGTCACAGTGGAGATGAAAACAGCCTACAGCCTCATGTCACAGTGGAGATGAAATGCCTACAGCCTACAGCCTCATGTCACAGTGAAGATGAAATGCCTACAGCCTAATGTCACAGTGGAGATGAAATGCCTACAGCCTACAGCCTCATGTCACAGTGGAGATGAAATGCCTACAGCCTCATGTCACAGTGGAGATGAAATGCCTACAGCCTCATGTCACAGTGAAGATGAAATGCCTACAGCCTCATGTCACAGTGGAGATGAAATGCCTACAGCCTCATGTCACAGTGGAGATGAAATGCCTACAGCCTACAGCCTCATGTCACAGTGGAGATGAAATGCCTACAGCCTCATGTCACAGTGGAGATGAAATGCCTGCAGCCTAATGTCACAGTGGAGATGAAATGCCTACAGCCTCATGTCACAGTGGAGATGAAATGCCTACAGCCTACAGCCTCATGTCACAGTGGAAATGAAATGCCTACAGCCTCATGTCACAGTGGAAATGAAATGCCTACAGCCTCATGTCACAGTGGAGATGAAATGCCTACAGCCTCATGTCACAGTGAAGATGAAATGCCTACAGCCTACAGCCTCATGTCACAGTGGAGATGAAATGCCTACAGCCTCATGTCACAGTGAAGATGAAATGCCTACAGCCTCATGTCACAGTGGAGATGAAATGCCTACAGCCTCATGTCACAGTGGAGATGAAATGCCTACAGCCTCATGTCACAGTGAAGATGAAAGCCTACAGCCTCATGTCACAGTGGAGATGAAATGCTTACAGCCTCATGTCACAGTGGAGATGAAATGCCTGCAGCCTCTAATGTCACAGTGGAGATGAAATGCCTACAGCCTCATGTCACAGTGGAGATGAAAACAGCCTACAGCCTCATGTCACAGTGGAAATGAAATGCCTACAGCCTCATGTCACAGTGGAGATGAAATGCCTACAGCCTCATGTCACAGTGGAGATGAAATGCCTACAGCCTCATGTCACAGTGAAGATGAAATGCCTACAGCCTCATGTCACAGTGGAGATGAAATGCCTACAGCCTCATGTCACAGTGGAGATGAAATGCCTACAGCCTACAGCCTCATGTCACAGTGAAGATGAAATGCATACAGCCTACAGCCTCATGTCACAGTGGAGATGAAATGCCTACAGCCTCATGTCACAGTGGAGATGAAATGCCTACAGCCTACAGCCTCATGTCACAGTGGAGATGAAATGCCTACAGCCTCATGTCACAGTGGAGATGAAATGCCTACAGCCTCATGTCACAGTGGAGATGAAAACAGCCTCATGTCACAGTGGAGATGAAATGCCTACAGCCTCATGTCACAGTGGAGATGAAATGCCTACAGCCTCATGTCACAGTGGAGATGAAATGCCTACAGCCTCATGTCACAGTGGAGATGAAATGCCTACAGCCTCATGTCACAGTGGAGATGAAATGCCTACAGCCTCATGTCACAGTGGAGATGAAATGCCTACAGCCTCATGTCACAGTGGAATGAAAGCCTACAGCCTCATGTCACAGTGGAGATGAAATGCCTACACAGCCTCATGTCACAGTGGAGATGAAATGCCTACAGCCTACAGCCTCATGTCACAGTGGAGATGAAATGCCTACAGCCTCATGTCACAGTGGAGATGAAATGCCTACAGCAGCCTCATGTCACAGTGGAGATGAAATGCCTACAGCCTCATGTCACTCATGTCACAGTGGAGATGAAATGCCTACAGCCTCATGTCACAGTGGAGATGAAATGCCTACAGTGAAGATGAAATGCCTACAGCCTCATGTCACAGTGGAGATGAAATGCCTACAGCCTCATGTCACAGTGGAGATGAAATGCCTGGAGACAGCCTACAGCCTCATGTCACAGTGGAGATGAAATGCCTACAGCCTCATGTCACAGTGGAGATGAAATGCCTGCAGCCTAATGTCACAGTGGAGATGAAATGCCTACAGCCTCATGTCACAGTGGAGATGAAATGCCTACAGCCTACAGCCTCATGTCACAGTGGAGATGAAATGCCTACAGCCTACAGCCTCATGTCACAGTGGAGATGAAATGCCTACAGCCTCATGTCACAGTGGAGATGAAATGCCTCAGCCTCATGTCACAGTGGAGATGAAATGCCTACAGCCTCATGTCACAGTGAAGATGAAATGCCTGCAGCCTAATGTCACAGCCTACAGCCTCATGTCACAGTGGAGATGAAATGCCTACAGCCTCATGTCACAGTGAAGATGAAATGCCCAGCCTCATGTCACAGTGGAGATGAAATGCCTACATGTCACAGTGGAGATGAAATGCCTACAGCCTACAGCCTCATGTCACAGTGGAGATGAAATGCCTACAGCCTCATGTCACAGTGGAGATGAAATGCCTACAGCCTCATGTCACAGTGGAGATGAAATGCCTACAGCCTCATGTCACAGTGGAGATGAAATGCCTACAGCCTCATGTCACAGTGGAGATGAAATGCCTACAGCCTCATGCCAGTGGAAGATGAAATGCCTACAGCCTCATGTCACAGTGGAGATGAAATGCCTACAGCCTCATGTCACAGTGGAGATGAAATGCCTACAGCCTACAGCCTCATGTCACAGTGAAGATGAAATGCCTACAGCCTCATACAGCCTCATGTCACAGTGGAGATGAAATGCCTACAGCCTCATGTCACAGTGGAGATGAAATGCCTACAGCCTACAGCCTCATGTCACAGTGAAGATGAAATGCATACAGCCTACAGCCTCATGTACAGCCTACAGCCTCATGTCACAGTGGAGATGAACATGCAGTGGAAGATGAATGCCTACAGCCTCATGTCACAGTGGAGATGAAATGCCTACAGCCTCATGTCACAGTGGAGATGAAATGCCTACAGCCTCATGTCACAGTGGAGATGAAATGCCTACAGCCTCATGTCACAGTGGAGATGAAATGCCTACAGCCTCATGTCACAGTGGAGATGAAATGCCTACAGCCTCATGTCACAGTGGAGATGAAATGCCTACAGCCTCATGTCACAGTGGAGATGAAATGCCTACAGCCTCATGTCACAGTGGAGATGAAATGCCTACAGCCTCATGTCACAGTGGAGATGAAATGCCTACAGCCTAATGTCACAGTGGAGATGAAATGCCTACAGCCTCATGTCACAGTGGAGATGAAATGCCCTACAGCCTACAGCCTCATGTCACAGTGGAGATGAAATGCCTACACATGTCCTGGAGATGAAACAGCCTCATGTCACAGTGGAGATGAAATGTCACTACAGCCTACAGCCTCATGTCACAGTGGAGATGAAATGCCATGTCACAGCCTACAGCCTACAGCCTCATGTCACAGTGAAGATGAAATGCCATGTCACAGTGGAGATGAAAGCCTACAGCCTCATGTCACAGTGAGATGAAATGCATACAGCCTACAGCCTCATGTCACAGTGGAGATGAAATGCCTACAGCCTCATGTCACAGTGGAGATGAAATGCCTACAGCCTACAGCCTCATGTCACAGTGGAGATGAAATGCCTACAGCCTCATGTCACAGTGGAGATGAAATGCCTACAGCCTCATGTCACAGTGGAGATGAAATGCCTACAGCCTCATGTCACAGTGAAGATGAAATGCCTACAGCCTCATGTCACAGTGGAGATGAAATGCCTACAGCCTCATGTCACAGTGGAGATGAAATGCCTACAGCCTCATGTCACAGTGGAGATGAAATGCCTACAGCCTCATGTCACAGTGGAGATGAAATGCCTACAGCCTAATGTCACAGTGGAGATGAAATGCCTACAGCCTCATGTCACAGTGGAGATGAAATGCCTACAGCCTACAGCCTCATGTCACAGTGGAGATGAAATGCCTACAGCCTACAGCCTCATGTCACAGTGGAGATGAAATGCCTACAGCCTACAGCCTCATGTCACAGTGGAGATGAAATGCCTACAACCTCATGTCACAGTGGAGATGAAATGCCTACAGCCTCATGTCACAGTGGAGATGAAATGCCTACAACCTCATGTCACAGTGGAGATGAAATGCCTACAACCTCATGTCACAGTGGAGATGAAATGCCTACAACCTCATGTCACAGTGGAGATGAAATGCCTACAGCCTACAGCTGATATAAATATAGGCTAAATGCCTCAACGTCTAAAGGCCAGTCATGTTTGACTAATATAATGAAGGGTAATTCACATTCACGTCTAAAGGCCAGTCATGTTTGACTAATATAATGAAGGGTAATTCACATTCACGTCTAAAGGCCAGTCATGTTTGACTAATATAATGAAGGGTAATTCACATTCACGTCTAAAGGCTTGATTCTGTCGACACGCTCAAGGCTCAGTTCATTTAGATCAAATGGTCAGAAGACCAGAGAATGAAGGACAGTGTCACGACTCCGACCGAAGGAGGCTTCCCTTCCCGTTCGGGTGGCGCTCGGCGGTCGTCGTCGCCGGCCTACTAGCTGCCACTGATTATTTCCTCCCCCTCCTTATGTGTTGATTGAGTGCACCTGTTTTGAGTTAGGTAGTTAGTAGTAAGGCTTTATTAGTCAGCCGGCCCGCAGGGTTCCTTGTGCGGGATTAATTATTGTGACCGTCTGTTTGGTGTACTTGTGTGCACGTCTATGGGTTTAGTGTTTTTTCCCATTTTTGTGTTTTTCCCTGGACAGTTTAAGTCCCCCTGTTTGGGGCGTTTGTTTGTTCATTACGCCCTGTGTTTTCGTGGGGTTTGGCTTATGTTCGCCGTTTCTCTGTGCATTAAAATAGCACTCCCCTGAACTCTCTGCTTCCTGCGCCTGACTCCTCACCCACTACACTCAGATCGTTACAGACAAGGCCTGTTGAGCACCACACATCACCCACCTTGAATCTGAGCGGAGGCGGTCAGCAGTTTGAAACTATTTAACCATAAACGGAATTGTTTCAAACCTGGACGGGTCTTACCTTGTGTCAAAGTAGCCGAGACAAAATACGACCATAACAATGTTGAAGGAAGTATTTCAGAAACACTGCCATGGAAACCAGCATTTTTCTCATGTTCTATTGGTTTTCAAATAAAAGTTATTTGGTTGTCAAGCAGCCAAAGACCCTCCAGGAGAGCCTCTAATCTAGGAGAGCCTCTAGTCTAGGAGAGCCTCTAGTCTAGGAGAGCCTCTAGTCTAGGAGACCCTCCAGGAAAGCCTCTAGTCTAGGAGAGCCTCTAGTCTAGGAGAGCCTCTAGTCTAGGAGACCCTCCAGGAGAGCCTCTAGTCTAAGAGACCCTCCAGGAGAGCCTCTAGTCTAGGAGAGCCTCTAGTCTAGGAGACCCTCCAGGAGAGCCTCTAGTCTAAGAGACCCTCCAGGAGAGCCTCTAGTCTAAGAGACCCTCCAGGAGAGCCTCTAGGAGAGCCTCTAGTCTAGGAGACCCTCTAGGAGACCCTCTAGTCTAGGAGACCCTCTAGTCTAGGAGAGCCTCTAGTCTAGGAGAGCCTCTAGTCTAGGAGAGCCTCTAGTCTAGGAGAGCCTCTAGTCTAGGAGAGCCTCTAGTCTAGGAGAGCCTCTGGTCTAGGAGAGCCTCTAGTCTAGGAGAGCCTCTAGTCTAGGAGAGCCCTCCAGGAGAGCTTCTAGTCTAGGAGAGCCTCTAGTTTAGGAGACCCTCCAGGAGAGCTTCTAGTCTAGGAGAGCCTCTAGTTTAGGAGACCCTCCAGGAGAGCTTCTAGTCTAGGAGAGCCTCTAGTCTAGGAGCCTCTGGTCAGGAGACCTCTCCAGGAGAGCCTTCTAGTCTAGGAGAGCCTCTGGTCAGGAGACCTCTGGTCCAGGAGAGCTTCTAGTCCAGGAGAGCTTCTAGTCTGGAGAGGCCTTAGGAGACCCTCCAGGAGAGCTTCTAGTCAGGAGAGCCTCTAGTCTAGGAGACCCCTAGTCTCCAGAGAGCTTCAGGAGAGCCTCTAGTCTGGGGAGAGCCTCAGGAGTCTCTAGGAGAGCCTCTAGTCTAGGAGAACCTCTAGTCTCTAGGGAGTCCCTCTGGAGGATAGCCTCTAGTCTAGGAGAGCCTCTAGTCTAGGAGACCCTCCAGGAGAGCTTCTAGTCTAGGAGAGCCTCTAGTTTAGGAGACCCTCCAGGAGAGCTTCTAGTCTAGGAGAGCCTCTAGTCTAGGAGAGCCTCTAGTCTAGGAGACCCTCCAGGAGAGCTTCTAGTCTAGGAGAGCCTCTAGTTTAGGAGACCCTCCAGGAGAGCTTCTAGTCTAGGAGAGCCTCTAGTCTAGGAGACCCTCCAGGAGAGCTTCTAGTCTAGGAGAGCCTCTAGTCCAGGAGACCCTCCAGGAGAGCTTCTAGTCCAGGAGAGCCTCTAGTCCAGGAGACCCTCCAGAAGAGCTTCTAGTCCAGGAGAGCCTCTAGTCTAGGAGACCCTCCAGGAGAGCTTCTAGTCCAGGAGAGTCTCTAGTCTAGGAGAGCCTCTAGTCTAGGAGACCCTCTAGTCTAGGAGTCCCTCTGGTCTAGGATAGCCTCTAGTCCAGGAGACCCTCCAGGAGAGCCTCTAGTCTAGGAGAGCCTCTAGTCTAGGAGAGCCTCTAGTCCAGGAGAGCCTCTAGTCTAGGAGACCCTTCAGGAGAGTCTCTAGTCTAGGAGGCCCTCCAGGAGACCCTCTAGTATAGGAGACCCTCCAGGAGACCCTCTAGTCTAGGAGACCCACCAGGAGACCCTCTAGTCTATGAGACCCTCCAGGAGACCCTCTAGTCTAGGAGTCCCTCTAGTCTAGGAGACCCACCAGATGAGCCTCTAGTCTAGGAGTCCCACCAGATGAGCCTCTAGTCTAGGAGTCCCACCAGATGAGCCTCTAGTCTAGGAGACCCACCAGATGAGCCTCTAGTCTAGGAGTCCCTCTAGTCCAGGAGACCCACCAGATGAGCCTCTAGTCTAGGAGACCCACCAGATGAGCCTCTAGTCCAGGAGACCCACCAGATGAGCCTCTAGTCTAGGAGTCCCACCAGATGAGCCTCTAGTCTAGGAGTCCCTCTAGTCTAGGAGACCCACCAGATGAGCCTCTAGTCTAGGAGAGCCTCTAGTCCAGGAGACCCACCAGATGAGCCTCTAGTCTAGGAGAGCCTCTAGTCCAGGAGACTCACCAGATGAGCCTCTAGTCTAGGAGAGCCTCTAGTCCAGGAGACCCTCCAGGAGAGCCTTAAAGGGGCAGTGTTGTATTTTGAGACATGCTTCAATATGCAAAAAAAGAGAGTGTAGTCTACATTTTTGTCTGATTCTCTATGGTAAAAAATATATAGTCGTGCATTTTATTTTGTAAAGTGGTTTCTAGCATCATACAATCATGTAAACATTGTGTTTACAATGTTTACAATTTACAACATTGTGAACAAGTCAAAAATGAGTTAGCCCATGGACAGTTACGACACAGAGAGAGAGAGAGAGACAGCCAGAGAGAGAGAGAGAGTCAGCACACAGGGGGACAAACATCTGCCTGGAGGTGACAGCATCCCCTCCCACATATGCCCCCCTAGGCACAACTATGACAACATAACCAACAAAAACGGTTCACAACTCCTGCAGCTCTGTCGCACGCTGGGTATGTACATAGTCAACGGTAGGCTTCGAGGGGACTCCTATGGTAGGTACACCTATAGCTCATCTCTTGGCAGTAGTACTGTAGACTACTTTATCACTGACCTCAACCCAGAATCTCTCAGAGCGTTCACAGTCAGCCCACTGACACCCCTATCAGACCACAGCAAAATCACAGTCTACTTAAACAGAGCAATACTCAATCATGAGGCATCAAAGCCAAAGGAACTGAGTAACATTAAGAAATGCTATAGATGGAAGGAATCCAGTTTGGAAACCTACCAAAAAACAATTAGGCAACAACAAATTCAATCCCTTTTAGACAATTTCCTGGGTAAAACGTTCCACTGTAATAGTGAAGGTGTAAACCTGGCAGTAGAAAATCTTAACAGTATATTTGACCTCTCAGCTTCCCTATCAAATCTAAAAATCTCAAATAGAAAACCGAAGAAAATTAACAATAATGACAAATGGTTTGATGAAGAATGCAAAAATCTAAGAAAGAAATTGAGAAACCTGTCCAACCAAAAACATAGAGACCCGGAAAACCTGAGTCTACGCCTTCACTATGGTGAATCACTAAAACAATACAGAAATACACTATGGAAAAAGAAGGAACAGCATGTCAGAAATCAGCTCAATGCAATTGAAGAATCCATAGACTCTAACCACTTCTGGGAAAATTGGAAAACACTAAACAAACAACAACACGAAGAATTATCTATCCAAAATGGAGATGTATGGGTACCACTTCTCCAATCTTTTTGGTTCTATAACAAAGAACAAAGAGCAAAAACATATACATGATCAAATACAGATCTTAGAATCAACTATTAAAGACTACCAGAACCCACTGGATTCTCCAATTACATTGAATGAGTTACAGGACAAAATAAAAACCCTTCAACCCAAAAAGGCCTGTGGTGTCGATGGTATCCTCAATGAAATGATCAAATATACAGACAACAAATTCCAATTGGCTATACTAAAACTCTTTAACATCATACTTAGCTCTGGCATCTTCCCCAATATTTGGAACCAAGGACTGATCACCCCAATCCACAAAAGTGGAGACAAATTTGACCCCAATAACTACCGTGGAATATGTGTCAACAGTAACCTTGGGAAAATCCTCTGCATTATTATTAACAGCAGACTCGTACATTTCCTCAATGAAAACAATGTACTGAGCAAATGTCAAATTGGCTTTTTACCAAATTACCGTACAACAGACCATGTATTCACCCTGCACACCCTAATTGACAACCAAACAAACCAAAACAAAGGCAAAGTCTTCTCATGCTTTGTTGATTTCAAAAAAGCCTTCGACTCAATCTGGCATGAGGGTCTGCTATACAAACTGATGGAAAGTGGTGTTGGGGGTAAAACATACGACATTATAAAATCCATGTACACAAACAACAAGTGTGCGGTTAAAATTGGCAAAAACACACACATTTCTTCACACAGGGTCGTGGGGTTAGACAGGGATGCAGCTTAAGCCCCACCCTCTTCAACATATATATCAACGAATTGGCGCGGGCACTAGAAAAGTCTGCAGCACCCGGCCTCCCCTGCTAGAATCCGAAGTCAAATGTCTGCTGTTTGCTGATGATCTGGTGCTTCTGTCACCAACCAAGGAGGGCCTACAGCAGCACCTAGATCTTATGCACAGATTCTGTCAGACCTGGGCCCTGACAGTAAATCTCAGTAAGACCAAAATAATGGTGTTCCAAAAAAGGTCCAGTCACCAGGACCACAAATACAAATTCCATCTAGACACTGTTGCCCTAGAGCACACAGAAAACTATACATACCTTGGCCTAAACATCAGTGCCACAGGTAACTTCCACAAAGCTGTGAACGATCTGAGAGACAAGGCAAGAAGGGCATTCTATGCCATCAAAAGAAACATCAATTTCAACATACCAATTAGGATTTGGCTAAAAATACTTGAATCAGTCATAGAGCCCATTGCCCTTTATGGTTGTGAGGTCTGGGGTCCGCTCACCAACCAAGACTTCACAAAATGGGACAAACACCAAATTGAGACTCTGCACGCAGAATTCTGCAAAAATATCCTCCGTGTACAACGTAAAACACCAAATAATGCATGCAGAGCAGAATTAGGCCGATACCCACTAATTATCAAAATCCAGAAAAGAGCCATTAAATTCTACAACCACCTAAAAGGAAGCGATTCACAAACCTTCCATAACAAAGCCATCACCTACAGAGAGATGAACCTGGAGAAGAGTCCCCTAAGCAAGCTGGTCCTGGGGCTCTGTTCACAAACACAAACACACCCTACAGAGCCCCAGGACAACAGCACAATTAGACCCAACCAAATCATGAGAAAACAAAAAGATAATTACTTAACACATTGGAAAGAATTAACCAAAAAACAGAGCAAACTAGAATGCTATTTGGCCCTAAACAGAGAGTACACAGCGGCAGAATACCTGACCACTGTGACTGACCCAAAATTAAGAAAAGCTTTGACTATGTACAGACTCAGTGAGCATAGCCTTGCTATTGAGAAAGGCCGCCGTAGGCAGACATGGCTCTCAAGAGAAGACAGGCTATGTGCTCACTGCCCACAAAATGAGGTGGAAACTGAGCTGCACTTCCTAACCTCCTGCCCAATGTATGACCATATTAGAGATACATATTTCCCCCAGATCACACAGATCCACAAAGAATTCGAAAACAAATCCAATTTTGAAAAACTCCCATATCTACTGGGTGAAATTCCACAGTGTGCCATCACAGCAGCAAGATTTGTGACCTGTTGCCACGAGAAAAGGGCAACCAGTGAAGAACAAACACCATTGTAAATACAACCCATATTTATGCTTATTTATTTTATCTTGTGTCCTATTAACTATTTGTACATTGTATATATATGTATATATATATATACATACATTTGTAATGTCTTTACTGTTTTGAAACTTCTGTATGTGTAATGTTTACTGTTCATTTTTGTTGTTTTTCACCTTATATATTCACTTTGTATGTTGTCTACCTCACTTGCTTTGGCAATGTTAACACATGTTTCCCATGCCAATAAAGCCCTTGAATTGAATTGAATTGAATTGACAGCCAGAGAGAGAGAGAGAGACAGCCAGAGAGAGAGAGAGAGACAGTCAGAGAGAGACAGAGACAGAGAGAGAGACAGAGAGAGAGAGAGAGACAGAGAGAGAGAGAGAGACACAGAGAGACAGAGAGACAGAGAGAGAGAGAGAGAGAGAGACAGAGAAAGACAGAGACAGAGAGAGAG
>NC_088410.1:11502758-11527758 GCF_034236695.1 Oncorhynchus nerka
TATCAAAACTAATCCACCTATACGTTAATCGACAAAACCTGCAGCTCTACACCCTATCAAAACTCTCCATGCAGGGGCATACAGTCTAAATGAGGCAGTAGTATCAAAATCATCCTCCCTCCACCTAATCTATCAAAATCATCCTCCCTAATCTCAAAACTAATCCACCTATACCAAAACTAAAATCATCAAAACTAATACATCTAAACTATAGTCTACTGTAGTCTATCAAAACTAATCCATAAACTATAGTCTCTGTAGTCTCCTAATACACCTAATCTATCAAAACCAAAATCATCTAATCCCCTCTATCGTCCAAAATCATCCTAATACACCTCTATCAAAACTAATACATCTAAAAATCATCCTCCCTCTAAACTATAGTCTACTGTAGTCCAAAAAATCATCCTCCCTCTCGCCCAAAATCATCCTCCACCTATACTCAAAACTCTCCCAAAATACATCTAAACTCTACTGTAGTCTCAAAACTAATCCCAAAATCATCCTCCCTCTACTGTAGTCTATCAAAACCAAAATCATCCTAAACCCTGTAGTCTATCAAAACTCTCCCAAAATCATCTTCCCTCTCAAAACTAATCCCTAAAATCATCCTACACCTAAACCAAAACTCTCTCCCAAAATCTATCAAAACAGTCTAAAATCTCCCTCTCTAATACACCTAAACCAAAATCATCCTCCCTCTCGCCCAAAATCATCCTCCCTCTCTATAGCCCAAAATCATCCTCGACATAAACTATAAGTGTCAACTGACTATCAAAACTAATATCCGTACTAGTAGACTATCAAAACTAATACACCTAAACTATAGTATACTGTAGCCACCTAAACTATAGTCTACTGTAGTCTATCAAAACTAATCCACCTAAACTATAGTCTACTGTAGTCTATCAAAACTAATACACCTAAACTATAGTCTACTATAGACTATCAAAACTAATCCACCTATACTATCAAAACTAATCCACCTAAACTATAGTCTACTGTAGTCTATCAAAACTAATACACCTAAACTATAGTCTACTGTAGTCTATCAAAACTAATACACCTAAACTATAATCTACTATAGACTATCAAAATGAATCCACCTAAACTATAGTCTACTGTAGTCTATCAAAACTAATCCACCTAAACTATCAAATCTAATCCCACACAGGCCTATAATATCAGATGTAAAGATGGCATTGAGACTAGTGAGGTAGAGAAACACAGCTCATGATTTTTTACATCTACATTATATATATATTATTGAAAAGAGGACATCTGAAGGTTTCTAGTTAACCTAAGGTTATGAATCAACTGTCAAAGTGTAATTTAATCGTGGCCTGGGGTGGTGAGAGAGAGAGAGAGAGAGAGAGAGAGAGAGAGAGAGAGAGAGAGAGAGAGAGAGAGAGAGAGAGAGAGAGAGAGAGAGAGATGTTTGTCTGACTCAAAAAAACAGAGAAAGAGAGAACCAGATGAGGGAGAGCAGGAGGGGGATGGGAGAATGATGCATGTCTGGCAGAAGATGAAAGGAAAGAGAGAGAGAACGAGGGGAGGGGCCGCCAAAGGTTTGAACTATGAGCAGGTTGTTGACGAAGCATGTGACATAACATTATATATGGTTTATGGTCTTTATCTGTGACATGATATAACACACAGCTGGATGTGTCTACTCTGAAAGCTCCCCTTCCTCCAGGATACACAGGGAACAGCGTTCTGCTCCGGAACACACCCAGGACAATGTCTGTAGGTTCCGGAATAGTGGACAGGAATTCTGCAGCTGCTGATAACAATCTAAGACAAGTTCCAAAGGAATTGTGCTACGGGTGAAGAGATACCATCTTCACACAACAGGTGGCTGAGTTTTGGGATTAGAACAGAAAAGCAGCAGTACTTCGGACCGCCGCGGGTAAGGTTTGAATACCCCGGCTTTACACCATGTACAGCTAGCGACTAGCGTAGCTACAGTGACCCCATTAGGTCACTACACCAGGTCAATTGGATTAGCTGGACATAACGACATAAACAAATAAACAATGTCACCATCTCAACAAAACGTATAGAAATGGGACACTTCTGCTCTTGAATGTTACCTCGACAGAAAGCATTCTTGTGGAATGCGAAACAACACATTTTCTCTGCTTCCTTCGATGTCGGTGTCCAGAGCCTAGTTCAATAACATCCAGAGATGGAGAGAGATAGAACCAGAGACTCTGTCATGGTACTTATCCAAACAGTAGGGCTGCCATGGTACTTATCCGAACAGTAGGGCTACCATGGTACTTATCCGAACAGTAGGGCTGCCACGGTACTTATCCGAACAGTAGGGCTGCCATGGTACTTATCCAAACAGTAGGGCTGCCATGGTACTTATCCAAACAGTAGGGCTGCCACGGTACTTATCCGAACAGTAGGGCTGCCATGGTACTTATCCAAACAGTAGGGCTGCCATGGTACTTATCCAAACAGTAGGGCTGCCATGGTACTTATCCGAACAGTAGGGCTACCATGGTACTTATCCAAACAGTAGGGCTGTTATGGTACTTATCCGAACAGTAGGGCTGCCACGGTACTTATCCGAACAGTAGGGCTGTTATGGTACTTATCCGAACAGTAGGGCTGCCATGGTACTTATCCGAACAGTAGGGCTGCCATGGTACTTATCCGAACGGTAGGGCTGCCATTGTACTTATCCGAACGGTAGGGCTGCCATGGTACTTATCCGAACGGTAGGGCTGCCATGGTACTTATCCGAACGGTAGGGCTGTCATGGTACTTATCCGAACAGTAGGGCTGCCATGGTACTTATCCGAACAGTAGGGCTGCCATGGTACTTATCCAAACGGTAGGGCTGCCATGGTACTTATCCAAACAGTAGGGCTGCCATGGTACTTATCCGAACAGTAGGGCTACCATGGTACTTATCCAAACAGTAGGGCTGTTATGGTACTTATCCGAACAGTAGGGCTGCCACGGTACTTATCCGAACAGTAGGGCTGCCACGGTACTTATCCGAACAGTAGGGCTGCCATGGTACTTATCCGAACAGTAGGGCTGCCATGGTACTTATCCGAACGGTAGGGCTGCCATGGTACTTATCCGAACGGTAGGGCTGCCATGGTACTTATCCGAACGGTAGGGCTGCCATGGTACTTATCCGAACGGTAGGGCTGCCATGGTACTTATCCGAACGGTAGGGCTGTCATGGTACTTATCCGAACGGTAGGGCTGCCATGGTACTTATCCGAACGGTAGGGCTGCCATGGTACTTATCCGAACGGTAGGGCTGCCATGGTACTTATCCGAACGGTAGGGCTGCCATGGTACTTATCCAAATGGTAGGGCTGTCATGGTACTTATCCGAACGGTAGGGCTGCCATGGTACTTATCCGAACGGTAGGGCTGTCATGGTACTTATCCGAACAGTAGGGCTGCCATGGTACTTATCCGAACAGTAGGGCTGTTATAGTACTTATCCGAACAGTAGAGCTGCCATGGTACTTATCCGAACAGTAGGGCTGCCATGGTACTTATCCGAACAGTAGGGCTGTTATAGTACTTATCCGAACAGTAGAGCTGCCATGGTACTTATCCGAACAGTAGGGCTGCCATGGTACTTATCCGAACAGTAGGGCTGCCATGGTACTTATCCGAACAGTAGGGCTGTTAACTCCGGTGTCCTCGCTATATTTCCAACCTGGCCCTCATACCATCATGGCCAGCTAATCATCCCTAGCTTTCAATTGGCTCATTCGTCCCTTCTCCTCTTCCCCAGGTTGTTGCTGTAAATGAGAATGTGTTCTCAGTCGACTGACCCAGTCAATTAAGGGTCAATAAATAAAATGTCGACTTTGGGTACGAAAAAAAAAACCTGATCCAACTACACCTCTTTCTCACTTTTCCTTCGGTGGTTCATCAATGTGTCATTCTGGTCATCAGCTAAGGTAGCCTCTGTAGCTAACCACTGTAGATAACCACTTTAGCTAACCACTGTAGCTAACCACTGTAGCTAACCACTGTAGCTAACCACTGATGCTAACCACTGTAGCTAACCACTGATGCTAACCACTGTAGCTAACCACTGATGTTAACCACTGTAGCTAACCACTGATGTTACATTTACATTTTACATTAAAGTCATTTAGCAGACGCTCTTATCCAGAGCGACTTACAAATTGGTGCGTTCATGTTAACCATTGTAGCTAACCACTGATGGTAACCACTGTAGCTATAGCCAGTAGCTAACCACTGTAGCTAACCACTGTAGCTAACCAGTAGCTCCTCTAGTATGTGTTGACACCATTTCACAGGATCTCATTTTGGACGGAAGCTGTAGGGAACAGGTAAGAAACGGCACTTTAGTAGCCAAATATCTTCTTCATCCCATCTATCTTGTGTTTGTAAAGCATTACATGACCTGGTAGGATGGTGCATCGATCAGTTATACAGTTTAAAACCCTACATTGTTGCCCAAAGTCAACTTTTAATAAATACTACCATGGGAACAGAGGAGACAGTACTCCCCTACAGAACAGACTGTCACTGATGTGACACCAGAGTGCGACAGAAGATAAATTAACTTATTACTGTTAAATGGACCACAAGGATCGATTCCAAACCACAGCCCAGGTCCCTTTCCCCTAGCTATACTGTAGCAGTGTATAGTGTCCATTCCATCCTGTTAGGTCAATTAGGGTTCAATTCCAAACCACAGCCCAGGTCCCTTTCCCCTGGCTATACTGTAGCAGTGTATAGTGTCCATTCTATCCTGTTAGGTCAATTAGGGTTCAATTCCAACCCACAGCCCAGGTCCCTTTCCCCTAGCTATACTGTAGCAGTGTATAGTGTCCATTCCATCCTGTTAGGTCAATACAAGGATAAATTCCAAACCCACAGCCCAGGTCCCTTTCCCCTGGCTATACTGTAGCAGTGTGTAGTGTCCATTCCATCCTGTTAGGTCAATTAGGGTTCAATTCCAAACCCACAGCCCAGGTCCCTTTCCCCTGGCTATACTGTAGCAGTGTGTAGTGTCCATTCCATCCTGTTAGGTCAATTAGGGTTAAATTCCAACCCAAAGCATAATATAATAATATACAGCGCCTTCCAAAAGTATTCAGACCCCTTGACTTTTTCCACATTTTGTTACATTACAGCCGTATCTAAAATGGATTTAAAAAAAACAAATATATATATATATTCTCAGCAATATACATACAATGCCACATAAAGACAAAGCAAAAACATGTTTTTAGAAATGTTTGCAAATGTATTCAAAATAAAAAACAGATACATTATGTTTTACATAAGTATTCAGACCCTTTGCTATGAGACTCGAAATTGAGCTCAGGTGCCTCCTGTTTCCATTGATCAGCCTTGAGATGTTTCTACAACTTGATTGTGATGAACGGAGCAGGGTCCCAGAGTTGACAGTGAAGAGAGATCCATGAGGTCAAAGGAACTGTTTTTTTAAATTATCACACAGGGTAGAGAGAGATCCTTTTTTTTTCTCCCCGATTTCGTCATATCCAATTACAATCTTGTCTCATCGCTGCAACTCCCCAACGGGTACGGGAGAGGCGAAGGTGGAGTCATGTCCTCTGAAACATGACCTGCCAAACCTCGCTCCTTAACGCCGGCACCCGGGCACCAACCCGGGCACCAGCTGGGCACCAACCCGGGCACCAACCCGGGCACCAGCTGGTCACCAACCCGGGCACCAACCCGGGCACCAGCTGGGCACCAACCCGGGCACCAACCCGGGCACTAGCTGTCGGAGGAAACACTGTTCAACTGACGACTGAAGTCAGCCTGCAGGTGCCCGGCCCGCCACTAGGAGTCGCTAGAGCGCGATGAGCTAAGTCAAAAAAAAAAATGGCCAAACCCTCCCCTAACCCGGACGACGCTGAGACAATTGTGCGTCACCCTATGGGACTCCCGGTCACGGCCGGTTGTGACACAGCCTGAGATCGAACCCGGGTCTGTAATGACGCATCAAGCACTGCGATGCAGTACCTTAGACCGTTGCGCCACTCAGGAGGCGTACAGAGAGAGACTTAATGAAAACCTCAGGACCTCAGACTGGGGTGAAGGTTCACCTTCCAACAGGACAACGACCCCAAGCACACAGCCAAGATAACGCAGCGGTGGCTTTGGGACAAGTTTCTGAATGTCCTTAATTGGCCCAGCCAGAGCCTGGACGTGAACCCGATCAAACATCTCTGGAGACCTGAAAATAGCTGTGCAGCAAAGGTCCCCATTCAACCTGACAGAGCTTGAGAAGATCTGCAGAGAAGAATGGGAGAAACTCCCCAAATACAGCATCATAGCCAATACTTGAGGCTAAGGTGTTTCAGCAAAGTAATGAAAACTTATGTAAATGTGATGTTTCAGTTTTTAATTTTTTATTCATTTGCAAAAAAAATATATATATATGTTTTTGCTTTGTCATTATGGGGTATTATAAGGGATTGATGAGGGGAAAAAAACAATGTAATACATTTTGGATTAAGGCTGTAATGCAACAAAATGTGTAAAAAGTCAAGGGGTCTGAATACTTTCTGAATGCTCTGTATGTCTTCTAGCAGATTAAACAGAATCACAACATGCATTCCACATATTCATAGTATCCTTTCAGGTTAGTGAGGGTAGAGTGAAGGGAGAGAGAAGGGGATTTGGGACTGAGCCTAGGTGTGTAGAGAGTGGCTATTGGAGGGGGGGCTGGTAGGGGTGACAGTGGGAGAGAGAAGGGGATTTGGGACTGAGCCTAGGTGTGTCGAGATTGGCTATTGGAGGGGTGACATTGGGAGAGAGAAGGGGGTTTTGGGACTGAGCCTAGGTGTGTATTGGAGGGGGTTGATAGGGGTGACAGTGGGAGGGAGAAGGGGATTTGGGTCTGAGCCTAGGTGTGTAGGGGGTGGCTATTGGAGGGGGGCTGGTAGGGGTGACAGTGGGGGAGAGAAGGGGGTTTTGGGACTGAGCCTAGGTGTGTTTATATTCTATAAAATGTGTTTCGATTGGAATATCCTTAATATTGAGAGAGAGAGAGAGAGAGAGAGAGAGAGAGAGAGAGAGAGAGAGAGAGACCCACAAAGAGCTAGAGGGTGTGACATAGCATAGGTAATGCACAGATCTAGGACCAGTTGTAAGGTCTTGGTGTCTGGTATCTATCTGGGAACCCTGTGTGGGTTCTGAGGTATCTATCTGGGAACCCTGTGTGGGTTCTGAGGTATCTATCTGGGAACCCTGTGTGGGTTCTGAGGTATCTATCTGGGAACCCTGTGTGGGTTCCGAGGAATCTATCTGGGAACTCTGTGTGGGTTCCGAGGTATCTATCTGGGAACTCTGTGTGGGTTCCGAGGAATCTATCTGGGAACTCTGTGTGGGTTCCGAGAAATCTATCTGGGAACTCTGTGTGGGTTCCGAGGAATCTATCTGGGAACTCTGTGTGGGTTCCGAGGAATCTATCTGGGAACCCTGTGTGGGTTCCGAGGAATCTATCTGGGAACTCTGTGTGGGTTCCGAGGAATCTATCTGGGAACTCTGTGTGGGTTCCGAGGAATCTATCTGGGAACCCTGTGTGGGTTCCGAGGAATCTATCTGGGAACCCTGTGTGGGTTCCGAGGAATCTATCTGGGAACCCTGTGTGGGTTCCGAGGATCTATCTGGGAATCTGGGAACCCTGTGTGGGTTCCGAGGAATCTATCTGGGAACCCTGTGTGGGTTCCGAGGAATCTATCTGGGAACCCTGTGTGGGTTCCGAGGAATCTATCTGGGAACTCTGTGTGGGTTCCGAGGTCTATCTGGGAACCCTGTGTGGGTTCCGAGGAATCTATCTGGGAACCCTGTGTGGGTTCCGAGGAATCTATCTGGGAACCCTGTGAATCTATCTGTGTTCCGAGGAATCTATCTGGGAACTCTGTGTGGGTTCCGAGGAATCTATCTGGGAACCCTGTGTGGGTTCCGAGGAATCTATCTGGGAACCCTGTGTGGGTTCCGAGGAATCTATCTGGGAACCCTGTGTGGGTTCCGAGGAATCTATCTGGGAACTCTGTGTGGGTTCCGAGGAATCTATCTGGGAACCCTGTGTGGGTTCCGAGGTATCTATCTGGGAACCCTGTGTGGGTGACGTGTTGTTTACCTCTTCAGGACCAGAGAGAAACGCTGCTCAGGATCAGCTGTCTGATACTGTCTAACTGGAGTTAGAAACTGTCCTCCAAACTCACTGAGAGGATTACACAGAGATCAATTAGCTACTGCTCTCTCTCTGTGTGTGTGTGTGTGTGTGTGTGTGTGTGTGTGTGTGTGTGTGTGTGTGTGTGTGTGTGTGTGTGTGTGTGTGTGTGTGTGTGTGTGTGTTATATCAATCAGTGGTTTAAAGGAGGCGAGGTACGATGGGGGAGGGAAGAGATAGACACCAAAGAGCACAGATCTACTTTCCGCCTGGCAGAGTGTGTGTGTGTGTGTGTGTGTGTGTGTGTGCGTGCGTGCGTGCGTGCGTGCGTGCGTAGATCAAATCTCCTCCACTGATCTGACCCTGTTGTACAGAGAGAGGTCAGGACAGACCGCCTACTATCTCTCCAATGACAACAATTCCCAAGTTAAACCGTGACACCACCTCACTGTGGTTTTGGCTCTGCCTAATTCCAGAGTCATAGAGGTATGTAGAGGCAGGGATCACTGTGGATCTGCCTAATGCCAGAGTCATAGAGGTATGTAGAGGGAGGGAGGGATCACTGTGGTCTGGCTCTGCCTAATGCCAGAGTCATAGAGGTATGTAGAGGGAGGGATGTGGTTCTGGCTCTGCCTAATGCCAGAGTCATAGAGGTATGTAGAGGGAGGGATGTGGTTCTGGCTCTGCCTAATGCCAGAGTCATAGAGGTATGTAGAGGGAGGGAGGGATCACTGTGGTCTGGCTCTGACAAATGCCAGAGTCATAGAGGTATGTAGAGGGAGGGATCACTGTGGTCTGGCTCTGCCTAATGCCAGAGTCATAGAGGTAGCTAGAGGGAGGGATGTGGTTCTGGCTCTGCCTAATGCCAGAGTCATAGAGGTATGTAGAGGGAGGGAGGGAGGGAGGGAGGGATCACTGTGGTCTGGCTCTGACAAATGCCAGAGTCATAGAGGTATGTAGAGGGAGGGATGTGGTTCTGGCTCTGCCTAATGCCAGAGTCATAGAGGTATGTAGAGGGAGGGAGGGATCACTGTGGTCTGGCTCTGACAAATGCCAGAGTCATAGAGGTATGTAGAGGGAGGGATGTGGTTCTGGCTCTGCCTAATGCCAGAGTCATAGAGGTAGGTAGAGGGAGGGAGGGATCACTGTGGTCTGGCTCTGCCTAATGCCAGAGTCATAGAGGTATGTAGAGGGAGGGATCACTGTGGTCTGGCTCTGCCTAATGCCAGAGTCATAGAGGTATGTAGAGGGAGGGAGGGATCACTGTGGTCTGGCTCTGCCTAATGCCAGAGTCATAGAGGTATGTAGAGGGAGGGATGTGGTTCTGGCTCTGCCTAATGCCAGTCATAGAGGTATGTAGAGGGAGGGATGTGGTTCTGGCTCTGCCTAATGCCAGAGTCATAGAGGTAGGTAGAGGGAGGGAGGGATCACTGTGGTCTGGCTCTGCCTAATGCCAGAGTCATAGAGGTATGTAGAGGGAGGGATGTGGTTCTGGCTCTGCCTAATGCCAGTCATAGAGGTATGTAGAGGGAGGGATGTGGTTCTGGCTCTGCCTAATGCCAGAGTCATAGAGGTAGGTAGAGGGAGGGAGGGATCACTGTGGTCTGGCTCTGCCTAATGCCAGAGTCATAGAGGTATGTAGAGGGAGGGAGGGATCACTGTGGTCTGACTCTGCCTAATGCCAGAGTCATAGAGGTATGTAGAGGGAGGGATCACTGTGGCTCTGCCTAATGCCAGAGGCATAGAGGTATGTAGAGGGAGGGATCACTGTGGCTCTGCCTAATGCCAGAGTCATAGAGGTAGGTAGAGGGAGGGATCACTGTGGCTCTGCCTGATGCCTTTAGACCAGTGTTTCTGGATCCTAGTCCTGGGGATACTAGTGGGGATACTAGTCCTGGGGATACTAGTCCTGGGGATACTAGTCCTGGGGATCCTAGTCCTGGGGATCCTAGTCCTGGGGATCCTAGTCCTGGGGATCCTAGTCCTGGGGATACTAGTCCTGGGGATCCTAGTCCTGGGGATACTAGTCCTGGGGATCCTAGTCCTGGGGATACTAGTCCTGGGGATACTAGTCCTGTGGATACTAGTCCTGGGGATACTAGTCCTGGGGATACTAGTCCTGGGGATCCTAGTCCTGGGGATCCTAGTCCTGGGGATCCTAGTCCTGGGGACCCAAAAGGTACAGAATCAGGTGTTCAGTGCTTGGGGAGAGTTGCTTGGTAAAACCTTAACATGTGCAGATTGGACCAGGACCAGCATTAAGACAATCACTGCTTCAGAATGTTCACCTTCACATTAGAACTACATGGACTGTTTCCTGTTGGTCGGAATGTCGGAGTCAATCCTGTGGCCGTCCTTCAGGAGTTGTGACAGGTTTCAGGAGTCTCCCTGTGTGTGTGTCTGTCTTTCCCATCATGCACACGGGCGTATAGCTGTAGTCATGTCTCCTCTTTAATCCTCAACAGCTGTTCCACTACTGTTCTTTTAGCTGACTCTGTGTTTCCCCCCCTCTACACACACACACACACACACACACACACACACACACACACACACACACACACACACACACACACACACACACACACACACACACACACACACACACACACACACACACACACACACACACACACATGTCCACTGCCTTAAAGAACCCTGGGATTACAGCTCTTTAAGAGTGTTCCGGTGATCCCACAGAATTCCAACAGTCAGAGTTCCGGTATTCCCACAGAATTCCAACAGTCAGCGTTCCGGACCCAGCCGTTGTCGAGGAGTAAACCAGCGCTGTGGATACAGAGCAGTTGGACTACACATGCACGCGCGCGTGTGTTTAATGTCCCTGTTTTTAAGCTTCTCTCTTCGACCGCATACTAATCATCTGGTGGTCAATCACATCACAGAGAAACACAGAGGGCTCAGTATGTGTGTGTGTGTGTGTGTGTGTGTGTGTGTGTGTGTGTGTGTGTGTGTGTGTGTGTGTGTGTCAGCTGGAGAGAGAAGCATGAAAGCCTCTCAGACAAGATAGACTGAGCCATCTAAAGCTGAGCGAAAGAGAGAGAGCCTTCTTTCACTACAGACAACACCCCTCCCTTCTTCCCTCTCTCAGTTCCCTCTCTCCCTCCATCTCCCTCCGTTCACCATCTCACTCTGAGCGTCTATACCACCCCTCCCCCAGGGCCAACCGTGACCTCATACTGAATAGCCCCCCTATACATACAAACAGATGTAGGAACCTATAAAATCAGTCTAATCTTTTTTGCCTGATTCCGTTTAGTTTTCATTCTCAAAATCACACATTTTATATAGAAAATTAACCAACCCGGATGTTGTAAGTCCACAACAGGAAACCCATAGGACACATTTGTATAGTTTTATATTGAAAGTCAACTGGGTTTTCTTTGCTTCGACAGAGCGATCAGAACAACTATAGTTTTCCTTCACAGAAAAGACATCAGTGCAACACATTGGGCAGAAAAGAGCTTCATTTTCATCAGATGACAACAGAAGTGCATGGTAGAGTGGAGTAGAGATGGGACAAGGGAGGGAGGGAGGGAGGGAGGGAGGGAGGGAGGGGGAGGGAGGGAGGGAGCTATCTGGCTGGTAGCCACACAAGTAAATGAGTTTAAAATGAAAAAAAGGTCAAGGTCTTTTCTAGAAGGAAAAAAAAAACGATGCAAGGCCATTATAGTTCTAATATTTATTATAGAAAGAATGGAGCCAGCTACATTTCCTAATCATTTGCTTGAAGTCGATCTTGCATTTTACCAGAGACAAGTAGACTACAGTAACACTGAGACAAGTAGACTACAGTAACACTGAGACAAGTAGACTACAGTAACACTGAGACAAGTAGACCACAGTAACACTGAGACAAGTAGACTACAGTAACACTGAGACAAGTAGACTACAGTAACACTGAGAAAAGTAGACTACAGTAACACTGAGATAAGTAGACTGCAGTAACACTGAGACAAGTAGACTACAGTAACACTGAGACTAGAGTAACACTGAGACAAGCAGACCACAGTAACACTGAGACAAGTAGAATACAGTAACACTGAGAAAAGTAGACCACAGTAACACTGAGACAAGTAGACTACAGTAACACTGAGACAAGTAGAATACAGTAACACTGAGAAAAGCAGACCACAGTAACACTGAGACAAGTAGAATACAGTAACACTGAGAAAAGTAGACCACAGTAACACTGAGACAAGTAGACTACAGTAACACTGAGACAAGTAGACCACAGTAACTGAGACAAGTAGACCACAGTAACACTGAGAAAAGTAGACCACAGTAACACTGAGACAAGTAGACTACAGTAACACTGAGAAAAGTACCAGAGAAAAGTAGACTACAGTAGCACTGAGAAAAGTAGACTACAGTAACACTGAGAAAAGTAGACTACAGTAACACTGAGACAAGTAGACCACAGTAACACTGAGACAAGTAGACTACAGTAACACTGAGACTACAGTAACACTGAGACAAGTAGACCACAGTAACACTGAGACAAGTAGAATACAGTAACACTGAGAAAAGTAGACCGCAGTAACACTGAGACAAGTAGACTACAGTAACACTGAGACAAGTAGACCACAGTAACACTGAGACAAGTAGACCACAGTAACACTGAGACAAGTAGACCAGAGTAACACTGAGAAAAGTAGACCACAGTAACACTGAGAAAAGTACCTGAGACAAGTAGACCACAGTAACACTGAGACAAGTAGACTGCAGTAACACTGAGACAACTAGACTACAGTAACACTGAGACAACTAGACTACAGTAACACTGAGACAAGTAGACAACAGTAACACTTAGACAAGTAGACCACAGTAACACTGAGAAAAGTACCTGAGACAAGTAGACCACAGTAACACTGACAAGTAGACCACAGTAACACTGAGAAAAGTAGACCGCAGTAACACTGAGAAAAGTAGACCACAGTAACACTGAGACAAGTAGACCACAGTAACACGGAGAAAAGTAGACGACAGTAACACTGAGACAAGTAGACGACAGTAACACTGAGACAAGTAGACTACAGTAACAATGAGAAAAGTAGACCACAGTAACACTGAGACAAGGAGCTACACACCAGTCACAGAACACTGAGACAAGGAGCTACACACCAGTCAGTGAGGAGAGACAAGGAGCTACACACCAGTCAGAGAGGAGAGACAAGGAAATACACACCAGTCAGAGAGGAGAGACAAGGAGCTACACACCAGTCAGAGAGGAGAGACAAGGAGCCACACACCAGTCAGAGAGGAGAGACAAGGAGCCACACACCAGTCAGTGAGGAGAGACAAGGAGCTACACACCAGTCAGAGAGGAGAGACAAGGAGCTACACATGTCTGCTGATAGAACGCCAGGGAGGAGAGACAAGGAGCTACACACCAGTCAGAGAGGAGAGACAAGGAGCTACACACCAGTCAGAGAGGAGAGACAAGGAGCTACACACCAGTCAGAGAGGAGAGACAAGGAGCTACACACCAGTCAAAGAGGAGAGACAAGGAGCTACACACCAGTCAGAGAGGAGAGACAAGGAGCTACACACCAGTCAGAGAGGAGAGACAAGGAGCTACACACCAGTCAGAGAGGAGATACAAGGAGCTACACACCAGTTAGAGAGGAGAGACAAGGAGCTACACACCAGTCAGAGAGGAGATACAAGGAGCTACACACCAGTCAGAGAGGGGAGACAAGGAGCTACACACCAGTCAGAGAGGAGAGACAATGAGCTACACACCAGTCAGAGAGGAGAGACAAGGAGCTACACACCAGTCAGAGAGGAGAGAAGTGCAACACAAAGCACAAGATGTGTCTGATGCTGAGCAGAAATTACAACAAGAAGCACGTTAGATCTGCATTTAGAAAACTCAGCAATATTTTTTTTTGCATTTTCCATTTTTCTACGTGACCCCTGAGACCACTTTTGGCTTCATTAAAAATCCTGCAATGTGATTTTCTGGATTTTTTTTTCTCATTTTGTCTGTCATAGTTGAAGTGTACCTATGATGAAAATTACAGGCCTCTCTCATCTTTTTAAGTGGGAGAACTTGCACAATTGGTGGCTGACTAAATACTTTTTTGCCCCACTGTATATAATCATGATATCATTCCACCAGGTAGGCAGAGGCTACTTGGTAGTTAACATTTAATAGAGAAGGTTTTTAGAAAAGCCTTTTCATCTCTACCAGAAGACGGTTGTCATTAGCATCATCGCTAACGGCAACACAAATTGGTAGAGAGAAAAAAAACACCCAGACAGACTTGCCTCTTCAGAAAGTTGCAGGGAAATACGAATCACTGAGGCATTTTTTGTTCATTTCGTCTGATTAACTGGCTAATTAATGGATGTTCTACTGAGTTCAATGCATTTTTGAATATTGTTGAATTCCGTTTGAATGTCTGGATTCTGGGATTCCGTCCTCCGCAGCCTGGACTTCACACGGCCCTAAAGACACGACGCCTTGACAACAACCTACAGACGTGTCGCCTTGACAACGACCCCCTGAGGGCTAGCTGTGACCTCACCTCAAACAACCAGGCCAGACACACTCACACACACACAATGCTAAATGTCTAGCGACACAGAAACAGTTGACACATACTGTAAATTCATGTCCTGTGCAAACACAGTGGTGAAAGCTCAGTGACACAGAAACAGTCCAAGCACCAAAACACGGCAGGATGCAATTAGTCTGAATTAGGGCCCTTAGAATACCTACACACACACACGCACACACACACACACACACAAAGGGTTTTAGTGTCCCCCCTAAATGGGGTTTGGAGGAAATGGGTACTTAACAGTTCAGTTCTGATTTAGGAGAGAGAAGGAGAGAGAAGGAGAGAGACAGAGAGAGAAGGAGAGAGAAGGAGAGAGAAGGAGAGAGACAGAGAGAGAAGGAGAGAGAAGGAGAGAGAAGGAGACAGAGACAGAGACGGGGTTGGGTTGGGTTGGGAGGCAGGAGAGAGAAGGAGAGAGAAGGAGAGAGACGGAGAGAGAAGGAGAGAGAAGGAGAGAGACGGAGAGAGAAGGAGAGAGAAGGAGAGAGGAGAGAGAGAAGGAGAGAGAAGGAGAGAGGAGAGAGACAGAGAGAGAAGGAGAGAGAAGGAGAGAGACGGAGAGAGAAGGAGAGAGAGAGAGAGAGAGAGAAGGAGAGAGAATGAGAGAGGAGAGAGAAGGAGAGAGAAGGAGAGAAGGAGAGAGACGGAGAGAGACAGAGAGAGAAGGAGAGAGAAGGAGAGAGAAGGAGAGACAGAGAGAGACAGAGAGAGAAGGAGAGAGAAGGAGAGAGAAGGAGAGAGACAGAGAGAGAAGGAGAGAGAAGGAGAGAGAAGGAGAGAGACAGAGAGAGACAGAGAGAGAAGGAGAGAGAAGGAGAGAGAAGAGAGAGACAGAGAGAGACAGAGAGAGAAGGAGAGAGAAGGAGAGAAGGAGAGAGAGGAGAGAGAGACAGAGAGAGACAGAGAGAGAAGAGAGAAGGAGAGAGAGAGAGAGAGAGGAGAGAGAAGGAGAGAGAGAGAGAGAGAAGGAGAGAGAAGAGAGAGAGAGAGAGAGACAGAGAGAGAAGAGAGAGAAGAGAGAAGGAGAGAAGGAGAGAGACAGAGAGAGACAGAGAGAGACAGAGAGAGAAGGAGAGAGAAGGAGAGAAGGAGAGAGACGGAGAGAGACAGAGAGAGACAGAGAGAGAAGGAGAGAGAAGGAGAGAGAAGGAGAGAGAGAGAGAGAAGGAGAGAGAAGGAGAGAGAAGGAGAGAGAAGGAGAGAGAGAGAGAGACAGAGAGAGAAGGAGAGAGAAGGAGAGAGAAGGAGAGAGACAGAGAGAGACAGAGAGAGAAGGAGAGAGAAGGAGAGAAGGAGAGAGACGGAGAGAGACGGAGAGAGACAGAGAGAGAAGGAGAGAGAAGGAGAGAGAAGGAGAGAGACAGAAAGAGACAGAGAGAGACAGAGAGAGACAGAGAGAGAAGGAGAGAGACAGAGAGAGACAGAGAGAGACAGAGAGAGAAGGAGAGAGAATGAGAGAGAAGGAGAGAGAAGGAGAGACAAGGAGAGAGAAGGAGAGAGAAGGAGAGAAGGAGAGAGACAGAGAGAGAAGGAGAGAGAAGGAGAGTTGTAGTAGACAGACTGTGGTTGTAGTAGACAGACTGTGGTTGTAGTAGACAGACTGTGGTTGTAGTATACAGACTATGGATGTGGCCCAAATGGCACCGTATTCCCTATGGGAGTTCTGGTTAAAAGTAGTGCACTAAATAGGGAATAGGGTACCATAGGGTTCTGGTTAAAAATAGGGAATAGGGTGCCGTTTTTCTGACGCACCTTGTGTTTATTAATGTACCGTTTGAGATGGTTGAATAACACAGTGACGTCATACTCCTTCTATTGGGTATTACATCTCAATGACTGGTCTATGGCACATCTCCTTCTATTGGGTATTACATCTCAATGACTGGTCTATGGCACATCTCCTTCTATTGGGTATTACATCTCAATGACTGGTCTATGGCACATCTCCTTCTATTGGGTATTACATCTCAATGACTGGTCTATGGCACATCTCCTTCTATTGGGTATTACATCTCAATGACTGGTCTATGGCACATCTCCTTCTATTGGGTATTAAACCTCAATGACTGGTCTATTGCACATCTCCTTCTATTGGGTATTACATCTCAATGACTGGTCTATGGCACATCTCCTTCTATTGGGTATTAAACCTCAATGACTGGTCTATGGCACATCTCCTTCTATTGGGTATTACATCTCAATGACTGGTCTATGGCACATCTCCTTCTATTGGGTATTACATCTCAATGACTGGTCTATGGCACATCTCCTTCTATTGGGTATTACATCTCAATGACTGGTCTATGGCACATCTCCTTCTATTGGGTATTACATCTCAATGACTGGTCTATGGCACATCTCCTTCTATTGGGTATTACTTCTCAATGACTGGTCTATGGCACATCTCTCTCTCTTCTTCATCTCTCTCTCTCACTCTCTCTCTCTTCTTCATCTCCCCCTCTCTTCTTCATATCCCCCTCTCTTCTTCATCTCTCCCTCTCTTCTTCATCTCCCCCTCTCTTCTTCATCTCCCCCTCTCTTCTTCATCTCCCCTCTCTTCTTCATCTCTCCTCTCTTCTTCATCTCCCTGGCACATCTCTATTGGGTATTACTCTCAGCCCTCTCTTCTTCTTCTCTCATCTCTCCCCTTCTTCATCTCCCCTCTTCATCTTCTTCATCTCTCTCTCTTCTTCATCTCCCTCTCTCTTCATCATCTCCCCCTCTCTTCTTCATCTCCCCCTCTCTTCTTCATCTCCCCTGTCTTCTTCATCTCCCCTCTCTTCTTCATCTCTCCCTCTCTTCTTCATCTCCCCTCTCTTCTTCATCTCTCCCTCTCTTCTTTCATCCCCCTCTCTTCTTCATCTCCCCTCTCTTCTTCATCTCCCCCTCTCTCTTCATCTCCTTCTTTCACTCTCTCTCTCTCTCTTCATCTCCCCTCTCTTCTTCATCTCCCTCTCTTCTTCATCTCCCCCTCTCTCTCTCTTCTTCATCTCCCACTCTCTCTCTCTTCTTCATCTCCCCCTCTCTTCTTCCATCTCTCTCTCCTTCATCTCTCTCTCTCCCTCTCTTCTTCATCTCTCCCTCTCTTCTTCATCTCCTGGTCTATTACACATCTCTCTCCTTTCCTCAGTTTCTACCCTTATTTTCTCACACAATTCTTCTCTCTCTTTCTCTCTCTCTCTCTCCTTTGTCATGGTAGGCAGCTTCCCACGCTCACCACTTGAACTTGGTAACCCTCCTCCTCTAAATCACGGTTCCTTGTCTCTTTCCCTCCTCTGTCCGTCCCTTCTTCACCCAACAAGCCACTGGCCCGTCACACCAAGCTGCTGTTACATGTGTAATAACACTAGTAACACTGTCTATCAAGATGGAGTTACAATAGTCATTGTTTGTTTTAATTACACAGTAATGTACTTGAACTGGCAATTTGTTATCATGAAGGCAAGGAGACAAGGACAGGAGATGAGGAGACAAGTGTTGGAATACTACCTAGGAGTGGATGGATGGGCCATCTGTTTCCCTTTGGGTAGTAGATTACTATTATAACAATGACTTTATGTTAAGAACAAAGTCTTATTTACAATGACGGCCTACCCAGGCCAAACCCTACCCCTACCCCGGCCAAACCCTACCCCTACCCCGGCCAAACCCTACCCCTACCCCGGCCAAACCCTGCCCCGGCCAAACCCTACCCCGGCCCAACCCTACCCCGGCCAAACCCTACCCCGGCCAAACCCTGCCCCGGCCAAACCCTACCCCTACCCCGGCCAAACCCTACCCCTACCCTGGCCAAACCCTACCCCGGCCAAACCCTCCCCCGGCCAAACCCTACCCCGGCCCAACCCTACCCCGGCCAAACCCTACCCCTACCCTGGCCAAACCCTACCCCGGCCAAACCCTCCCCCGGCCAAACCCTCCCCGGCCAAACCCTACCCCTACCCTGGCCAAACCCTCCCCCGGCCAAACCCTACCCCGGCCAAACCCTACCCCGGCCAAACCCTCCCCCCCGGCCCAACCCTACCCCTACCCCGGCCAAACCCCCTCCCCGGCCCAACCCTACCCCCCTGGCCAAACCCTCCCCCCGGCCAAACCCTACCCCGGCCAAACCCTCCCCGGCCCAACCCTACCCCTACCCCGGCCAAACCCTCCCCCCGGCCCAACCCTACCCCTACCCCGGCCAAACCCTCCCCCGGCCCAACCCTCCCCCGGCCAAACCCTCCCCGGCCAAACCCTACCCCGGCCAAACCCTACCCCCCGGCCAAACCCTACCCCGGCCAAACCCTCCCGCCCAACCCCTACCCGGCCAAACCCTCCCCGGCCAAACCCTACCCTGGCCAAACCCTACCCCCCTACCCCGGCCAAAACCCTCCCCGGCCCAACCCTACCCCTACCCTGGCCAAACCCTACCCCCCCGGCCAAACCCTACCCCGGCCAAACCCTCCCCGGCCCAACCCTACCCCTACCCTGGCCAAACCCTACCCCGGCCAAACCCTACCCCTACCCTGGCCAAACCCTACCCCTACCCCGGCCAAACCCTACCCCTGCCCCGGCCAAACCCTCCCCGGCCAAACCCTGCCCCGGCCAAACCCTACCCCGGCCAAACCCTGCAAACCCCCCGGCCAAACCCTACCCCTACCCTGGCCAAACCCTACCCCTACCCTGGCCAAACCCTACCCCCCTACCCCTACCCGGCCAAACCCTACTCCGGCCAAACCCTACCCCTACCCCGGCCAAACCCTGCCCCGGCCAAACCCTCCCCCGGCCAAACCCTGCCCCGGCCAAACCCTCCCCGGCCAAACCCTACCCCGGCCAAACCCTACCCCTACCCTGGCCAAACCCTACCCCGGCCAAACCCTATCCCTACCCCGGCCAAACCCTACCCCGGCCAAACCCTATCCCTACACCGGCCAAACCCTGCGTGGTCTGTATGCATGCATCTGTGTGTGTGGTCTGTATGCATGCATCTGTGTGCGTGGTCTGTATGCATGCATCTGTGTGTGTGGTCTGTATGCATGCATCTGTGTGTGTGGTCTGTATGCATGCATCTGTGTGTGTGGTCTGTATGCATGCATCTGTGTGTGTGGTCTGTATGCATGCATCTGTGTGTGTGGTCTGTATGCAAGCATCTGTGTGTGTGGTCTGTATGCAAGCATCTGTGTGTGTTCTAAACCTACCTTCTGGTACTCTGAGTCCTCGGGTCTGAAGTCGCTGCTGACCGTCTCAAACTGCAGGTTGAAGTGGGGGAGGCGGTGGAGCAGGTTGACCCACCACGGGGGAGAGTAGTTTACTACCGCTGCCATCCTCTCACACTCACAGACCCACCGGTGTCACTGCCAATCTGTCAGCCCGAAATATGTGTCCTCTTCGGTCAACAACACTGCTTACAACGCCCACGCACAGACTATGATTCTCTTCTGAACGTGGAGTAGTGTAGTGCGCCGAGTGGGTTGTTATCATCGATGTGATTCCGTCATCAATACAAATATCGATTATCCGTTATTGGCGGTTTGTTCTAGGGTAGGCTACCGTCGTCCGACGCCACGGTCAAATCAGCAATAATTCGTTTACTCAGTCAGTCGTTGATTGATTTACGGTGTTGCAGGCTACAATTTCCAGGACCGCCAACATTCTCGTTCCCACGGGTCTATTCGTTTCTTCCAGCCACGAGCGGTTAGGCTATATTGGATTATTCCGGTTCTCCATTACCGCATTCCCTACTCTTAGCCAGGACGACAGAAAAAAATCCATATTCTGCTCCAAACTATGTGTGAATGTAGCCACGTCTCATTTTGTAATGTTACCACTTCCCCTTAGAAACCTAGCGGCGGCACCACCAACCTCCCTGTTCATTAGAAACCTAGCGGCGGCACCACCAAACTCCCTGTTCACTCACAGATAGGAGGCTATTGTTCCTTATACAGCCGATGTAGGCTAAAACAGCGGGACTGCAGCAGAAATCACGACAACTCTTCTCACATCTCAGCCGAAAAATAACGGACACCCACTCGTAGAAAGACCGCTTACCACTCTAAAAAATGCCGTTACATTACGGTTAGATTTGTTCGATACAAAATATCCACGAATCAAATATTCTCTTTTCTAGATCCCAATGAGAAGGGGGAGTTCAGGTTTAAATGATCTCCAATTAAATTATGAGATTTAACAACCGTTCAACGAGCGGTCCCGGTGGGGGTTCGTTTTAAATGTCCTCCCGGTGATGAAACGTCGCCGTCGTCGGCTGCTACATTGTTCACCGTTAACGAATTTGGAGGGCGAAGCAAACACGAGCTCGAAAACCCCTAGGAGGACAAAGCTTCTCACTGCAGCTCGCTCTGCAAATAGATCTGTCGACCATGTGTGCAGAGCGGAGCGGAGTTGAATGCGCAAATACTCAGACCCCCCCCTCCCTTCCCGACGGTGTAACGTTAATACACAACCCAGTTGATGTTCATTACGACAAAACATCACAACACACATTTTCATCAAAAAACGAAGAAACACCATGACCTCTGAAGTGTTTTACCATACAAGGAAAGATACTCATTTAATCAGATAAAACATTATTTTCATGGATTACAGCTATTATAATAAACACAACTCAAGGCACGATCACGCGCGCGCGCACACTCTCCTCTGAGCGTCATATTGCAGTAGAATATGATATTAATTTCACAGTTTTGAATCAGCAGTGTTTATATTGATAGACATGTGTTAAAAGTCGCTCATTCTCCAATAAACTCCATGATTTATAACTTTGTTTATGACCATCAATAATCTATATACAGCACTCAGGCACTTTGGCAACATAATAAAACCATCTGTATCAGAACGGAGATTTATTGGGCAGAGAGCTGGCCAAGCAACCCTCCTGGATATGTTCAGGATTATCATTATTATCATTAGCATCATTATCATTACAGCCCTGACACCAACAACCACTCCCCTCCCGGAGAGCTACTGCATGTGCAGGACTTCGTTCCAGCCCTGCACTACCAAAACACACTTGGTTCTACTTATCAGCATGTCCTCTGGACCTTGATTGAATCTGGTGTAGGGCTGGAGTAAAAGCCTGCATACCCAGCTACACACACACACACACTTCATATCCCATAGTGCAATGCTCTGGTCTAGAAGTAGATTTCTTCTCTCCTTCCCACGAGATGAGACGGAGACACGATGATGTCATCGTCGGAATCCTCAGAGTCCATCGCCTTAGCAACCTTGGAATCTGGAGGTGGGTGGAGCTGTAGTTGGGCTACAAGCGAAGCACAGGAACACATTATATACACACACACATTATATACACACACACACACACATTATATACACACACACACACACATTATATACACACACACAGAAGCACAGAAACACACACACACATATTACACACACACACAAAATATATATATATATCCACACACACACAGAAACACACACAGAAGCACAGGAACACACACACACACAGATTACACACACACACACACTAAATATATATATATACACACACACACACACACACACACACACACACACAGAAACACACACAGAAGCACAGGAACACACACACACACATATTACACACACACACACACAATAAATACATATATATCCACACACACACACACAGAAACACACACAGAAACACACACAGAAGCACACACAGAAACACACACAGAAGCACAGGAACACACACACACAGAAACACACACAGAAGCACAGGAACACATATTATAAATATATATACGTTTCTCTCCCCATACAGCATACCTGGTGTGAGTCTCCTCCTGTTGGACAGTGTGTTAGAGACAGGCCAGGGATCTTCCTCACTCAGCTCCGTTACATCTTCATCTACATCACTGCCTGGAAGGGCTAACACACACACACACACACGGACAAATACACACACACACGGACAAATACACACACACACACAGACACTTTCAAATCCTGATTTGTCCTTCAGTCAGCGCTGTGCCACCAAGGTGTCAGATTCAGTGTGTGGGTGTGTGTGTGTGTGTGTATTTGTCCGTGTATGTGTGTGTGTGTGTGTATATCTCACCTGTGTTGCTGGGAGTGTGTGTTGAAGGGACAGAGGGGACTCTTCTAGGAGCTGGTGTGGGTCCACAGGGAGGAGGGGCTGGAGACTCAGAGCTACAAACACACAGTTATACAAACCAATACAAACACACAGTTATACAAACCAATACAAACACACAGTTATACAAACCAATACAAACACACAGTTATACAAACCAATACAAACACACAGTTATACAAACCAATACAAACACACAGTTATACAACACAATACAAACACACAGTTATACAACACAATACAAACACACAGTTATACAAACCAATACAAACACACAGTTATACAACACAATACAAACACAGACGCAATGTCAGAACTGTGTGTGCTGGTGTGTGTCACCTCTCCGTCATTAGTGCGCTGCGTGTCAGGTGACCTCGGAACACAGACTGGATCAGCGTCACGGCAACCAGCTCCCCATCCTCCACACGGGAGGTAACATCACTGCCGCGCTGTGATTGGCCATTCTGGAAATGAAACGTTAAATAGTAACTCCTATATCAGAGCCTAATTAGGGCAAACTCCCTCCACTCTATAGATACCTATTGTAAATACGGGGGAAACAGTGCCCCTCAGTGGCAATTTGGTTGAACTACAACATTTTAAAAAATATATAAATGTTTTACCTTTATTTAACTAGGCAAGTCAGTTCTTAAAAATAAATTCTTATTTTCAATGATGGCCTACCGAGGAACAGTGGGTTAACTGGCTTGTTCGGGGACAGAACGATAGATTTTTACCTTGTCAGCTCGGGGATTCGATCGTGCAACCTTTCGGTTACTGGTCCAACACTGTAACCACTAAGCTACCTGCCACCCCACAAACTGTGTGTGTGTGTGTGTGTGTGTGTGTGTGTGTGTGTGTGTGTGTGTGTGTGTGTGTGTGTGTGTGTGTGTGTGTGAGAGAGAGAGAGACCTTGCTGAGAGTGCTGGTGTGTGTGTCTCGGAGGTGAGCTATCTGGCTCTGTCTGAGGAGATGTCCTCTTATTGCTGACTGGACCAACACTGTGTCCTGGGAGGAGGGGGAGAGAGAGGAGGGGGAGAGAGAAGAGGGAGGAGAGAGAGGAGGAGGGGGAGAGAGAGGAGGAGGGGGGAGAGAGAGAGAGAGAGGAGGAGGGGGAGAGAGAGGAGGAGAAGAGGGAGGAGGAGGGGGGAGAGAGGAGGAGGGGGGGAGAGAGGAGGGAGGGAGGAGAGAGAGGAGGAGGGGGAGAGAGAGGAGGAGGAGGGGGGAGAGAGAGAGAGAGAGAGGAGGAGGGGGAGAGAGAGGAGGAGAAGAGGGAGGAGGAGGGGGGAGAGAGAGGAGGAGGGGGAGAGAGGAGGGAGGGAGGAGAGAGAGGAGGAGGGGGAGAGAGAGGAGGAGGAGGGGGGAGAGAGAGGAGAGAGAGGAGGAGGGGGAGAGAGAGGAGGAGAAGAGGGAGGAGGAGGGGGGAGAGAGAGGAGGGAGGGAGGAGAGAGAGGAGGGAGGGGGAGAGAGAGGAGGGAGGAGGAGGGGGGAGAGAGAGGAGGAGGGGGAGAGAGAGGAGGGAGGGGAAGGAGAGAGAGAGAATGTACTTTATTAGTCCATAGGAGATGGGTCTTCCTTCCCGTTCTGTGGTAGCAGCTGGCAGGTACAACAACTTATTGAGATTAACTATTGAAAATGTTTGTTTATGGTTAGTTAGTTACAGTAGTGAGTTAGTTACAGTAGTTAGTTAGTTACCCTGTCTCTGTGCTCCAGCCACTCTGTTTCTGGGTAGTTAGTTACAGTAGTTAGTTAGTTAGTTACAGTAGTTAGTTAGTTAGTTACCCTTTCTCTGTGCTCCAGCCACCCTGTTTCTGGGTAGTTAGTTAGTTACAGTAGTTAGTTAGTTACCCTGTCTCTGTGCTCCAGCCACTCTGTTTCTGGGTAGTTAGTTACAGTAGTGAGTTAGTTACAGTAGTTAGTTAGTTACCCTGTCTCTGTGCTCCAGCCACTCTGTTTCTGGGTAGTTAGTGACAGTAGTTAGTTAGTTACAGTAGTTAGTTAGTTACCCTGTCTCTGTGCTCCAGCCACTTTGTTTCTGGGTAGTTAGTTAGTAGTTAGTTAGTTACCCTGTCTCTGTGCTCCAGCCACTCTGTTTCTGGGTAGTTAGTTACAGTAGTTAGTTAGTTACAGTAGTGAGTTAGTTAC
>NC_088410.1:11535258-11660981 GCF_034236695.1 Oncorhynchus nerka
TGTAGAATAACTGTTACACTGTAGAATAACTGTAGAATAACTGTTACACTGTAGAATAACTGTAGAATGACTGTATAATAACTGTTACACTGTAGAATAACTGTTACACTGTAGAATAATAACTGTAGAATAACTGTAGAATAACTGTTACACTGTAGAATAACTGTAGAATGACTGTATAATAACTGTTACACTGTAGAATAACTGTAGAAGAACTGTTACACTGTAGAATAACTGTTACACTGTAGAATAACTGTAGAATAACTGTTACACTGTAGAATAACTGTTACACTGTAGAATAACTGTAGAATAACTGTAGAATAACTGTTACACTGTAGAATAACTGTAGAATGACTGTATAATAACTGTTACACTGTAGAATAACACACACACACACACACTCGGATGTATGCACGCACAGCGCGCACACACATGCACATAGAATATAATACACAGAACCACGCAGCACACACACACACATGCACACAGAACACACACCATTGGATGAGGAGTGCAGGTGTTTGGGTTTCTTAATGCCAAGAGCCTGTTGGAGATACTCTGGAGTGCAGGGAGAAGAGGAGAGACAGGCTGAGGTGTGTGTTGTGTCAAAGTCAACTCTCAGAGACTGGGACAGACCTAGAGAGAGAGGAGAGACATGAGAGAGAGGCTGAGGTGTGTGTTGTGTCAAAGTCAACTCTCAGAGACTGGGACAGACCTAGAGAGAGAGGAGAGACATGAGAGAGAGGCTGAGGTGTGTGTTGTGTCAAAGTCAACTCTCAGAGACTGGGACAGACCTAGAGAGAGAGAGAGGAGAGACAGGCTGAGGTGTGTGTTGTGTCAAAGTCAACTCTCAGAGACTGGGACAGACCTAGAGGAGAGAGAGAGAGAGGAGAGAGAGGCTGAGGTGTGTGTTGTGTCAAAGTCAACTCTCAGAGACTGGGGACCAGACCTCAAAGAGAGAGAGGAGAGAGGAGAGAGAGGAGAGAGAGGCTGAGGTGTGTGTTGTGTCAAAGTCAACTCTCAGAGACTGGGACAGACCTAGAGAGAGAGAGAGGAGAGACAGGCTGAGGTGTGTGTTGTGTCAAAGTCAACTCTCAGAGACTGGGACAGACCTAGAGAGAGAGGAGAGAGAGAGGAGAGAGAGGCTGAGGTGTGTGTTGTGTCAAAGTCAACTCTCAGAGACTGGGACAGACCTAGAGAGAGAGAGAGAGGAGAGAGAGGAGAGAGAGGCTGAGGTGTGTGTTGTGTCAAAGTCAACTCTCAGAGACTGGGACAGATCGAGAGAGAGAGGAGAGAGAGGCTGAGGTGTGTGTTGTGTCAAAGTCAACTCTCAGAGACTGGGACAGACCTAGAGAGAGAGGAGAGACAGGATGAGGTGTGTGTTGTGTCAAAGTCAACTCTCAGAGACTGGGACAGACCTAGAGAGAGAGGAGAGAGAGAGGAGAGAGAGGCTGAGGTGTGTGTTGTGTCAAAGTCAACTCTCAGAGACTGGGACAGACCTAGAGAGAAAGGAGAGAGAGGAGAGAGAGGCTGAGGTGTGTGTTGTGTCAAAGTCAACTCTCAGAGACTGGGACAGACCTAGAGAGAGAGGAGAGACAGGCTGAGGTGTGTGTTGTGTCAAAGTCAACTCAGAGACTGGGACAGACCTAGAGAGAGAGGAGAGAGAGGGGGGAGAGAGGCTGAGGTGTGTGTTGTGTCAAAGTCAACTCTCAGAGACTGGGACAGACCTAGAGAGAGAGGAGAGAGAGAGGAGAGAGAGGCTGAGGTGTGTGTTGTGTCAAAGTCAACTCTCAGAGACTGGGACAGACCTAGAGAGAGAGGAGATAGAGGAGAGAGAGGCTGAGGTGTGTGTTGTGTCAAAGTCAACTCTCAGAGACTGGGACAGACCCAGAGAGAGAGAGAGAGAGAGAGAGAGAGAGGAGAGAGAGGCTGAGGTGTGTGTTGTGTCAAAGTCAACTCTCAGAGACTGGGACAGACCTAGAGAGAGAGGAGAGAGAGGAGAGAGAGGCTGAGGTGTGTGTCGTGTCAAAGTCAACTCTCAGAGACTGGGACAGACCTAGAGAGAGAGGAGAGAGAGGTTGAGGTGTGTGTCATGTCAAAGTCAACTCTCAGAGACTGGGACAGACCTAGAGAAATAGAAAGAGAGAGAGAGGAATGAAGGGGGATGGGGAGGGCGGGAAGGAGGGATGGAGAGGGGAGCGAGAGAGGGACAGAGAGAGAGAGAAAGAGAATAACATTTTTAATACAATGGTAGACCTATAATGAATAATGTTGTGAAATACATGGTTCCCCTCTGAGCAAGACATATCACTAGGGTCAACAAAACACTACAAGCTGTCAGCTGGAATAACATGCAACAAGATATCACACTGGCTGAATAACTGTGTGTCCCTATGGAGGTTTAGGAATAGAGTTGTCTCTCTGGTTTCTATGGAGGTTTAGAAATAGAGTTGTCTCTCTGGTTTCTATGGAGGTTTAGGAATAGAGTTGTCTCTCTGGTTTCTATGGAGGTTTAGGAATAGAGTTGTCTCTCTGGTTTCTATGGAGGTTTAGGAATAGAGTTGTCTCTGGTTTCTATGGAGGTTTAGGAATAGAGTTGTCTCTCTGGTTTCTATGGAGGTTTAGGAATAGAGTTGTCTCTCTGGTTTCTATGGAGGTTTAGGAATAGAGTTGTCTCTCTGGTTTCTATGGAGGTTTAGGAATAGAGTTGTCTCTCTGGTTTCTATGGAGGTTTAGGAATAGAGTTGTCTCTCTGGTTTCTATGGAGGTTTAGGAATAGAGTTGTCTCTCTGGTTTCTATGGAGGTTTAGGAATAGAGTTGTCTCTCTGGTTTCTATGGAGGTTTAGGAATAGAGTTGTCTCTCTGGTTTCTATGGAGGTTTAGGAATAGAGTTGTCTCTCTGGTTTCTATGGAGGTTTAGGAATAGAGTTGTCTCTCTGGTTTCTATGGAGGTTTAGGAATAGAGTTGTCTCTCTGGTTTCTATGGAGGTTTAGGAATAGAGTTGTCTCTCTGTAGAACATTGGTATGTTAGTAAAGAGCTGTTTTCTACGGTGATAAAGTTCTGTTTATATCTCCATGGTACCCACCGTGCCCGTTGCTTAGCGAAGCCAGAAAGTTCTCTCTGGGGGTCCGAGCTGCCTCACCCCTCTCCAACAGAGTGTCACCTCTCCCCCCTAGGGCCTCCCCCCTCTCCACCAGAGTTCCTCTCAGGGGCCTCCAAGCTGACACCGCTGATCTCCTCTGGTTCACATCCATACTGGAGAGATACGGAGACCCTGCACACACACACACACACACACACACAGACACAACAAAGTTAGGGTGGTAAAAGCAATGGAGGTGAATTTGAAGTTTAAAGTCAGATGTATTGTAGATGATAGCTGGTCTTACTGGGAGAAGGGGGAGGTTTACCAGACAGCTTCTTTTTCCTGGCTTTCTGTTGAGACACAAAACAAGGGTTAGACACACACACACACACACACACACACACACACACACACACACACACATACACACGGGGGAACAGAAAGTCATCTCACCTTTCCAGAGTCTGATATGTAGGTAGCAAGAGAAAGTCCATCCTCAACCTTGGAAACAAGGAGAGGAGAATTAGTTAGTGAGTCTATCTATACAACTTACTGTAGGCTAATAGAGTAGCAGGACAATAACTGCTGTCACGGTGATGTCGCAAAACAGTATCCAATCTACAGAAGTAGTATTACAGAGGCTAACTAAAACAGTATCCAATCTACAGAAGTAGTACTACAGAGGCTAACTAAAACAGTATCCAATCTACAGAAGTAGTACTACAGAGGCTAACTAAAACAGTATCCAATCTACAGAAGTAGTATTACAGAGGCTAACTAAAACAGTATCCAATCTACAGAAGTAGTATTACAGAGGCTAACTAAAAACAGTATCCAATCTACAGAAGTAGTACTACAGAGGCTAACTAAAACAGTATCCAATCTACAGAAGTAGTACTACAGTAGATAACTAAAACAGTATCCAATCTACAGAAGTAGTATTACAGAGGCTAACTAAAACAGTATCCAATCTACAGAAGTAGTATTACAGTAGATAACTAAAACAGTATCCAATCTACAGAAGTAGTATTACAGAGGCTAACTAAAACAGTATCCAATCTACAGAAGTAGTATTACAGAGGCTAACTAAAACAGTATCCAATCTACAGAAGTAGTACTACAGTAGATAACTAAAACAGTATCCAATCTACAGAAGTAGTACTACAGTAGATAACTAAAACAGTATCCAATCTACAGAAGTAGTATTACAGAGGCTAACTAAAACAGTATCCAATCTACAGAAGTAGTACTACAGTAGAACTAAAACAGTATCCAATCTACAGAAGTAGTACTACAGAGGCTAACTAAAACAGTATCCAATCTACAGAAGTAGTACTACAGTAGATAACTAAAACAGTATCCAATCTACAGAAGTAGTACTACAGTAGATAACTAAAACAGTATCCAATCTACAGAAGTAGTACTACAGAGGCTAACTAAAACAGTATCCAATCTACAGAAGTAGTACTACAGAGGCTAACTAAAACAGTATCCAATCTACAGAAGTAGTACTACAGAGGCTAACTAAAACAGTATCCAATCTACAGAAGTAGTACTACAGAGGCTAACTAAAACAGTATCCAATCTACAGAAGTAGTACTACAGTAGATAACTAAAACAGTATCCAATCTACAGAAGTAGTACTACAGAGGCTAACTAAAACAGTATCCAATCTACATAAGTAGTACTACAGTAGATAACGAAAACAGTATCCAATCTACAGAAGTAGTACTACAGAGATAACTAAAACAGTATCCAATCTACAGAAGTAGTACTACAGTAGATAACTAAAACAGTATCCAATCTACAGAAGTAGTACTACAGTAGATAACTAAAACAGTATCCAATCTACAGAAGTAGTACTACAGAGGCTAACTAAAACAGTATCCAATCTACAGAAGTAGTACTACAGAGGCTAACTAAAACAGTATCCAATCTACAGAAGTAGTACTACAGAGGCTAACTAAAACAGTATCCAATCTACAGAAGTAGTATTACAGAGGCTAACTAAAACAGTATCCAATCTACAGAAGTAGTACTACAGTAGATAACTAAAACAGTATCCAATCTACAGAAGTAGTACTACAGAGGCTAACTAAAACAGTATCCAATCTACATAAGTAGTACTACAGTAGATAACGAAAACAGTATCCAATCTACAGAAGTAGTACTACAGAGGCTAACTAAAACAGTATCCAATCTACAGAAGTAGTACTACAGTAGATAACTAAAACAGTATCCAATCTACAGAAGTAGTACTACAGAGGCTAACTAAAACAGTATCCAATCTACAGAAGTAGTATTACAGAGGCTAACTAAAACAGTATCCAATCTACAGAAGTAGTACTACAGAGGCTAACTAAAACAGTATCCAATCTACAGAAGTAGTACTACAGAGGCTAACTAAAACAGTATCCAATCTACAGAAGTAGTACTACAGAGGCTAACTAAAACAGTATCCAATCTACAGAAGTAGTACTACAGTAGATAACTAAAACAGTATCCAATCTACAGAAGTAGTACTACAGAGGCTAACTAAAACAGTATCCAATCTACAGAAGTAGTACTACAGTAGATAACTAAAACAGTATCCAATCTACAGAAGTAGTACTACAGTAGATAACTAAAACAGTATCCAATCTACAGAAGTAGTACTACAGTAGATAACTAAAACAGTATCCAATCTACAGAAGTAGTATTACAGTAGATAACTAAAACAGTATCCAATCTACAGAAGTAGTATTACAGTAGATAACTAAAACAGTATCCAATCTACAGAAGTAGTACTACAGTAGATAACTACATCAGTAAAGTCGTAAAACAACACACCAGATCTTCTAGGTCTTCGTCCGTCGGGATGTCGCTGGCCACGAGAGACATCGTTGAAGTTGGATACAGATTATAAAATGATAAACTAATCTCTCTTTGGAGAAATTTGACAGTTGGAGAACCTCTCCTTGCGTGTTCTTGTCATTTTCCTGTGCTTCATTTCGCTACGTTGACACGTTTGCCTTAGCTATAGCTGCGGGGAAAAACAAGCATTTGGTAGAGATATAAAATCAAATAAACACCTCTTACTTTGAGATCAAAACATAATCAAATGCCTGTCCTCAAAACGACACGAAAGCAACAATAGCCTCGCAGCTATAGCATACCCCAAGCGATTATTTTAGATTTCGTTACGAGCACATCAGACACCTACAATCTCTCGTATTACACCGTTGCTCGGGGATAAACGATGCAGAAATGGAAATCTAATTTAATAGTCTTCTTTCATAATTCCTTTGATGTTGTTTCTCCGGCTATTTCTCTGGCATCAGTAGTCTAGCAACAACACAACAATTGTAGCGGAGCAGAAATACATTGATGTTCGTTTATGAGCGTCGTTGCTGCGCAGGTTTTACGCAGATCACGATAAGAGTGCTTCTTCTACGGTTTTCACTCTTCAGATAAATACCCCATAATCAGTTTAATAATATCTTATTATTATTGTGCATGTAAACGCACTCACTGACTAGCCTAACTCCAGGGTGTTATTGTGTGTATACATAGCTTGTGTGTTCATTTCAAGGTAAAGCTGTGCGCACTTCATATGGAAAGTCATTGCTGTTTCATGGAAAACGTCATGACACAGACAGAAGAGGATTTCGCCAAAGATACTGATACAGTGCATTCAGAGAATATTCAGACCCCTTGACTGTTTCCACATTTTGTTACGTTAAAGCCTAATAATAAAATTGATAAAACGTGTTTTTTTCCCTCATCCTCTCATTTGCACTGTTGGTTAGAGCCTGTAAGTAAGCATTTCACCTGTTGTATTTGGCGCACGTGACAAATAAACGTTGATTTGATAAAAGTACACACAATACCACAATACCCCATAATGACATCACAATACCCCATAATGACATCACAATACACCATAATGACAAAGTAAAGAAGAGGATTTTAGAAATGTTTCCTACACAATAAAAATAATTGGATACTGCCGTCAGGTGTCTGTAATCTGACACCTTGGTTAGATTTACAAGAGGTTCATCTTTAAACCTATGTTTAATAGTTGTATCTTTTCTGAATTTTTACAATGAGCATTTCTGTATTTGAATTTGGTGCTCCGTAATCTCACTGGACGTTGGCCAGGTGGGACAGGTCCCTACATACCCTAGAGAGGTTAATGTAGTGTCTAGTGTCCCTACATACCCTAGAGAGGTTTTAATGTTGTCGATGTTGGCCAGGTGGGACAGGTCCCTACATACCCTAGAGAGGTTAATGTAGTGTCTAGTGTCCCTACATACCCTAGAGAGGTTTTAATGTTGTCGATGTTGGCCAGGTGGGACAGGTCCCTACATAACCTAGAGAGGTTTTAATGTTGTCGATGTTGGCCAGGTGGATCTGGTCCCAGAGAAGAAGAGTCTGCTGTTCTTCAAACATCTGGAGTATGAGGTCACCAGCAAGGTCAGACAACACACAGCTGGAGTATGAGGTCACCAGCAAGGTCAGACAACACACAGCTGGAGTATGAGGTCACCAGCAAGGTCAGACAACACACAGCTGGAGTATGAGGTCACCAGCAAGGTCAGAAAACACACAGCTGGAGCATGAGGTCACCAGCAAGGTCAGACAACACACAGCTGGAGTATGAGGTCACCAGCAAGGTCAGACAACACACAGCTGGAGTATGAGGTCACCAGCAAGGTCAGACAACATACAGCTGGAGTATGAGGTCACCAGCAAGGTCAGACAACACACAGCTGGAGTATGAGGTCACCAGCAAAGTCAGACAACACACAGCTGGAGTATGAGGTCACCAGCAAGGTCAGACAACACACAGCTGGAGTATGAGGTCACCAGAAAGGTCAGACAACACACCGCTGGAGTATGAGTTCACCAGCAAGGTCAGACAACACACAGCTGGAGTATGAGGTCACCAGCAAGGTCAGACAACACACAGCTGGAGTATGAGGTCACCAGCAAGGTCAGACAACACACAGCTGGAGTATGAGGTCACCAGCAAGGTCAGACAACACACAGCTGGAGTATGAGGTCACCAGCAAGGTCAGACAACACACAGCTGGAGTATGAGGTCACCAGCAAAGTCAGACAACACACAGCTGGAGTATGAGGTCACCAGAAAGGTCAGACAACACACAGCTGGAGTATGAGGTCACCAGCAAGGTCAGACAACACACAGCTGGAGTATGAGGTCACCAGCAAGGTCAGACAACACACAGCTGGAGTATGAGGTCACCACAAGGTCAGACAACACACAGCTGGAGTATGAGGTCACCAGAAAGGTCAGACAACACACAGCTGGAGTAATGAGGTCACCAGCAAGGTCAGACAACACACAGCTGGAGTATGAGGTCACCAGCAAGGTCAGACAACACACAGCTGGAGTATGAGGTCACCAGAAAGGTCAGACAACACACAGCTGGAGTATGAGGTCACCAGCAAGGTCAGACAACACACAGCTGCAAGCAAGCAAACAGAAGTTGTGAATAAGCTCACACCACATATACACACACATTGCAATTTAAGATGTGTTTAGATGGAGACAAGCCTTTCACCTAATCATCCTTATTACTCACCATATCTCTCTCTTCCTCTCTTTCTCTCTCTCTTTTCTGCTCTCTCTCTCTCTCTCTCTCTCTCTCGTTACCTCTCTTTACCTCTCTCCCTCTCTCTCTCTCTCTACTTCTCTCTCTGTCTCTCTCTACCTCTCTCTCTCTCTACCTCTCTCTCTTTACCTCTCTCTCTCTCTCTGTTTTTACCTCTGTATCTGAAAAGGAGTTTATGGAGGTTAGGAGGCGTGGCGTCGCCACTTGTGTGTGTTTGAGGATGTAGGACTGCTCATCTCCTCTCCTTCTCTTGTAGTTAGTGAAGAAACAGAATCAGTTCACAATAATGTGTCCAAATTCCTTTCACAAGAACAATAGACTCTCCCTCTCACTCTCTCATTCTCTGTCTCTCTGTCTCTCTCCTTCTATCTCTCCCCCAGCTGGTCATGTTTAGGTTCTGTAGTAGTGTTTTTCATCCCCCCTGTGTGTGTGTGTGCGTGTGTGCGTGTGTGTGTGTGTGTGTGTGTGTGTGTGTGTGTGTGTGTGTGTGTGTGTTTGTAGTAGTTACAGTACCCCACATAGTTCATGTTGTAATGACTGTGGAATGTCTTTAACTGAAACCAGACGCTCTAAGAACACACTATAGTTATCAGTTACTATTCTATTACTATGAAGTTATATTACTATATTTACCAGATACCATTCTATTAATATGAAGTTATATTACTATATTACTATATTACTATTCTATTACTATGAAGTTATATTACTATTCTATTACTATGAAGTTATATTACTATATTACTATATTTACCAGATACCATTATATTAATATGAAGTTATATTACTATATTACTATTCTATTAATAGGAAGTTATATTACCCTATTGCTATATTACCATTCTATTAATATGAAGTTATATTACTATATTACTATATTACCATTCTATTAATATGAAGTTATATTTATATTACTATATTACTATATTACTATTCTATTAATATGAAGTTATATTACTATATTACTATATTACCATTCTATTAATATGAAGTTATATTACTATATTACTATATTACCATTCTATTAATATGAAGTTATATTACTATATTACTATATTACCATTCTATTAATATGAAGTTATATTACTATATTTATATTACTATTCTATTAATATGATATTTATATTACTATATTACAGATACCATTCTATTCTATTAATATGAATTATATTTAGTTATATTACTATTCTATTTATAGATACCATTATATTAATATTACCATTCTATTAATATGAAGTTATATTTATATTACTATATTACTATTAATATGAAGTTATATTACATTCTATTAATATGAAGTTATATTACTATATTACTATATTACCATTCTATTAATATGAAGTTATATTACTATATTACTATATTACTATTATATTAATATGAAGTTATATTACTATATTACTATATTACCATTCTATTACTATGAAGTTATATTACTATATTACTATATTACCATTCTATTAATATGAAGTTATATTACTATATTACTATATTACCATTCTATTAATATGAAGTTATATTACTATATTACTATTATATTAATATGAAGTTATATTACTATATTACTATATTACCATTCTATTACTATTATATTACTATATTACTATATTACCATTCTATTAATATGAAGTTATATTACTATATTACTATATTACCATTCTATTAATATGAAGTTATATTACTATATTACTATATTACCATTCTATTAATATGAAGTTATATTACTATATTACTATATTACCATTATATTAATATGAAGTTATATTACTATATTACTATATTACTATTCTATTAATATGAAGTTATATTACTATATTACCATTCTATTAATATGAAGTTATATTACTATATTACCATTCTATTGATATGAAGTTATATTACTATATTACTATATTACCATTCTATTAATATGAAGTTATATTACTATATTACCATTCTATTGATATGTAGTTATATTACTATATTACCATTCTATTAATATGGAGTATATTAACATCACCGATCAGTACAAATGTACTAGGCAAGATGGCGGAGGCGGATGTTTGGTTTAAACTGCTAGTCTGGTGAAGATAATTATTTATTTATTTATATATTTTCTTGTGAAGATAATAGCAGAGAGTGACAATGCGTGGGTTACCATGACGAAGAATAAGGGAAACATGATACATAAAGTTGTGGTGGATACTATAAAACCCCAAGACTCGATTTTTGTCATAGTGATTGTAGCGCCCTCGCATGGTCATAAACTGTACAGCACAGTTGGAGTCAGTTGGAGTTGTTTTTATTGTGAACGCAGCTGAACGTTTTTTGGGGATCTTCATGATTTCACAGCCGAAGCCTTTGCATGAAATCCTGTCGGTGATTGTTCCGCCTGTGTATGGATGTATTTTGGAATTGACTGTGAGGGGTTTTGTTTGTTGATGTGTTTATTTTGAATGTTGTCTGCACAGTTTCTTGAACATTATGAATGGACCATCTCTGATTGCTGCTCACGGACAGAAGAGATGGAAGAGACCATGTTGCGGAGCCTTCGGTGGGCAAGCGGTCATTTGATTGATGAAGAGAACAGATCAGTAATCTAATTGTTGTTGTAGAGGAGTTCCTGCAAGAGGCAAAGTACATCCAGCAACGTGAACCAAGGCTGCAAGTTGTTACATGTGTATCATTTTTTTTTAATGGCATGTGGGGTAAAGACTGAGATTTTGTATAATTTACTTGTCCTGTGTTAAATCTCCTGTGTCAAATCTGAAAGAGGCGCATTTCGCAAAATATCTAGCGAAGTCAATGAAAAAAAAACATTTGGTTGGCTTACCTCTCTAATGCTGTTCCTAAATGATGTATGGTGCGCTTAGTCTTTTAACCTAAAACAGTTTTTAGCAGTGTATGTTGTAGCTAATGTATTGTTTATTTTATTTTCGTAGCCCCTTTGGCGGGAAGGCGATATCCGATCACCAAGGAGCAGCTTGAGTTCCTCATAGTTTGTCATATGACCATACGACAAATGACAGATGTTCCCAATGTGTCGCACTCCGTGGTCAAACTGCACACGAGGTAAGTTATTGTAATTGAATAAAGCAATTGTAATACGAGAGGGTGATCTCTACATCCGATCTAGATTTGATCACATTCCTGATTAATGTGTATTTTAGTGTTCTTTTTGTATTTAGTCATTTTCAGCTCATCAAATCAAATTGTATTTGTCACGTGCGCTGAATACAACAGGTGTAGATTAACAGTGAAATGCTTTACACGGAACCCAAACCGCGCGCCAACGAGTGACGTGGATCGCGCTGCAAGTTCTGCCTCTCCCATCTCATTGGTTATACCACGTGGGTGACTGAAAGAGAACGAGGTCAGTGGCGTAAAGCACCTAATTTACATAAGTATTCAGACCCTTTGCTATGAGACTCGAAATTGAGCTCAGGTGCATCCTGTTTCCATTGATCATCCTTGAGATGTTTCTACAACTTGATTGCAGTCCACCTGTGGTAAATTCAATTGATTGGACAGGATTTGGAAAGGCATGCCTGTCTATATAAGGTCCCACAGTTGACAGTGCATGTCACAGCAAAAACCAAGACATGAGGTCGAAGGAATTATCTGTGGAGCTCCGAGACAGGATTGTGTCGAGGCACAGATCTGGGGAAGGTTACCAAAGAATTGCTGCAGCATTGAAGGTCCCCAAGAACACAGTGGCCTCCATCATTCTAAAATGGAAGAAGTTTGGAACCACAAAGACTCTTCCTAGAGCTGGCCGCCCGGCCAAACAGGCAGTGAACGAGGTAAGCTATACCAATCTCCCCGGCAGGAACACAGAACCAAACCGGCAGTGAACGAGGTAAGCTATACCAATCTCCCCGGCAGGAACACAGAACCAAACAGGCAGTGAACGAGGTAAGCTATACCAATCTCCCCGGCAGGAACACAGAACCAAACAGGCAGTGAACGAGGTAAGCTATACCAATCTCCCCGGCAGGAACACAGAACCAAACAGGCAGTGAACGAGGTAAGCTATACCAATCTCCCCGGCAGGAACACAGAACCAAACAGGCAGTGAACGAGGTAAGCTATACCAATCTCCCGGCAGGAACACAGAACCAAACAGGCAGTGAACGAGGTAAGCTATACCAATCTCCCCGGCAGGAACACAGAACCAAACAGGCAGTGAACGAGGTAAGCTATACCAATCTCCCCGGCAGGAACACAGAACCAAACCGGCAGTGAACGAGGTAAGCTATACCAATCTCCCCGGCAGGAACACAGAACCAAACAGGCAGTGAATCCATTGTCATCCATTATCACCAAGGTAACATACAGAACGTCTGTGTTTACTCCTTTACATAATACACATCCATTATCTCCAAGGTAACGTACAGAACGTCTGGGTTTACCCCTTTACATAATACACATCCATTATCTCCAAGGTAACGTACAGAACGTCTGCGTTTACCCCTTTACATAATACACATCCATTATCTCCAAGGTAATGTACAGAACAGCGGCGTTTACCCCTTTACATAATACACATCCATTATCTCAAAGGTAATGTACAGAACGTCTGCGTTTATCCCTTTACATAATACACATCCATTATCTCCAAGGTAATGTACAGAACAGCGGCGTTTATCCCTTTACATAATACACATCCATTATCTCCAAGGTAATGTACAGAACAGCGGCGTTTACCCCTTTACATAATACACAGATGATATGAACTTGGTGAAATCCATTACCTTCCGCGGCCTGCTCTCCCACTCCTCAAAACAACAACATTTCATCTCCAGTGGCTAAAATAAGAATCTGTTCTGTCTATGAGGGAGGCAGGGTAGCCTAGTGGTTAGAGGCAGGGTAGCCTAGTGGTTAGAGGCAGGGTAGCCTAGTGGTTAGAGGCAGGGTAGCCTAGTGGTTAGAGGCAGGGTAGCCTAGTGGTTAGAGGCAGGGCAGCCTAGTGGTTAGAGGCAGGGCAGCCTAGTGGTTAGAGGCAGGGCAGCCTAGTGGTTAGAGGCAGGGTAGCCTAGTGGTTAGAGGCAGGGTAGCCTAGTGGTTAGAGGCAGGGTAGCCTAGTGGTTAGAGGCAGGGTAGCCTAGTGGTTAGAGGCAGGGTAGCCTAGTGGTTAGAGGCAGGGTAGCCTAGTGGTTAGAGTGTTGGACTAGTAACCAGAAGGTTGCAAGTTCAAATCCCCAAGCTGACAAGGTACAAATCTGTCGTTCTGCCCCTGAACAAGCAGTTAACCCACTGTTCCTAGGCCGTCATTGAAAGTATTAATTTGTTCTTATTAACTGACTTGCCTAGTTAAATAAATAATGAAAAAGTAAGTGTTGGAATGCCGATGTGTGATCTGAACAGATTTACTAAGCTATATTATATACTTTCTCCTGGGCCTCGTCTTGAATTCGCCAGATCTCCCACATTTCCTCTAGAGACTGAAAATCAATACATCGACAGTAACAAAACAAAGCCATTCAGATTAAGTAACAAGAAGAATCCTATAACGAATATAATACTTGATAGATGTATGCTAAAAGTGGACAAGGTCATTTTAACATTCCAAACCTCCAGTGTCACTGAGGCTTGTGATGAGGCAACAGTGAGGTCCATCCCCAGAGGCAGTTTCTGTCTCAGAGGTCGTCTCCTCCCTTACACACTCTTTTAACATAAAAAATACAAGAAATCACTAGTTGTTCAAATACTTTATTACTTTTGTATACCGTTTATAAATCCAGTTTATTTTTCAAATGTAATTAATATCATCTGGTATTTATCAGGTGACATAATAAAACTCAATGTGCCTTCCTTCCTTCCTTCCTTCCTTCCTTCCTTCCTTCCTTCCTAACTAACACACCAGATATCAAATACCTTCAGTCTGAAGAACAGGCCAGACCTCCCCAGACCAGCTATCAAATACCTTCAGTCTGAAGAACAGGCCAGACCTCCCCAGACCAGCTATCAAATACCTTCAGTCTGAAGAACAGTCTGAAGAACAGGGCAGACCTCCCCAGACCAGACCTTCAGTCTGAAGAACAGGGCAGACCTCCCCAGACCAGCTATCAAATACCTTCAGTCTGAAGAACAGGGCAGACCTCCCCAGACCAGCTATCAAATACCTTCAGTCTGAAGAACAGGGCAGACCTCCCCAGACCAGCTATCAAATACCTTCAGTCTGAAGAACAGGCCAGACCTCCCCAGACCAGCTATCAAATACCTTCAGTCTGAAGAACAGGGCAGACCTCCCCAGACCAGCTATCAAATACCTTCAGTCTGAAGAACAGGGCAGACCTCCCCAGACCAGCTATCAAATACCTTCAGTCTGAAGAACAGGGCAGACCTCCCCAGACCAGCTATCAAATACCTTCAGTCTGAAGAACAGGGCAGACCTCCCCAGACCAGCTATCAAATACCTTCAGTCTGAAGAACAGGGCAGACCTCCCCAGACCAGCTATCAAATACCTTCAGTCTGAAGAACAGGGCAGACCTCCCCAGACCAGCTATCAAATACCTTCAGTCTGAAGAACAGGGCAGACCTCCCCAGACCAGCTATCAAATACCTTCAGTCTGAAGAACAGGGCAGACCTCCCCAGACCAGCTATCAAATACCTTCAGTCTGAAGAACAGACCAGACCTCCCCAGACCAGCTATCAAATACCTTCAGTCTGAAGAACAGGGCAGACCTCCCCAGACCAGCTATCAAATACCTTCAGTCTGAAGAACAGGGCAGACCTCCCCAGACCAGCTATCAAATACCTTCAGTCTGAAGAACAGGGCAGACCTCCCCAGACCAGCTATCAAATACCTTCAGTCTGAAGAACAGGGCAGACTTCCCCAGACCAGCGGATTTGATTGCTGCTGGACACGTGTCCTTACGGAAACAAGTGCAGTATAACTACAGTATGCTGCAAATACTGCGTACAAAATATTTTTTACTGCAGTATTTTTGAATTGTACCTGCAGTTATAGTGGCGTATAACTGCAGTTCAACTTTGAGTGTAGGGTATTTGTAGATTATTATAATTGTTTAAGCGAAGTATAAGGGAGTTATACTCCAGTCTAGTAGGTGGCGGTAATGCATCATTTATTGGATACCAAACGCCGTTAAACATCGAAGAAGAGTGGCTAGCTGGTATTGGTAGCAACTTCTCAAAGTTAAGTTCCAAGGTAAGATTAAGCTTTATTAGGAAGTTAAATCAGGGGTGAAAGTCAGGCGGGACACCCGTACGGTGTCCCGGTAAAAATATATAGTGGGCGCGCGTGGACAACAGTAGATGCTGCAATTCAGGCTACAAGTGTAGGCCTTGTGACAATCGCAGAATTGCAATACACCACACGTAGTTTTGAATCTCTTTCCAGTCATTAAATTGGGGTTTGGATGATGAAATTATTGTGACTGAACGAATGTCCGCGGGTAGCCTATAGGTGCGCCGTTAAGTGCTTTGTTTGACAATCAAAATGATAACTGCTTGTGTTTATGACACATTAAAACGGCATAAAGGAAATTGAAAATGATAACCTAATTAGCGTACTCCTGTTTATACAGAAATAATTCAAAATAGGCTACTACACTAGAAAGCATAATATGGGCACAGAGGATCATTAGCTTATTTAAAATAAAATAAAACACTGTCGACAGTCTGAAGGGCCCGCGATTTGGGCAGCGCGCGCTTCAAATACCAAAATAGATAATTGTTAATAAGTTGCGACTGTCAGTGAAAGCAGAGACCCAGCAGGGCATATCGCAATATTTAAAAAATACAATCGCGGAAAAACTGTTTGAAAAGCAAATGCCTATTGCTGTAAAGGGATGACAATGAAAAGACTCCAATCTGTCTTTTAGTTATCAAAATTCTTAACTTAATTGAGCGAACAGTATCTTATTGGCACTAGCTGAGAACATCGGTCATATCCCCGGTGACAAAAAATGTACCATGGCACTACAATGGTACTTTCATTCATACCATGGTACTTCTATGGTACTTTGACTTATACCATGGTATACTCTGAACCATGGATATGCACCATGGATGGTACTACCATGCACCTAAATAATGCAATGGTATTGCATCATTCATACCATGTGGATCATGGAAATACCATGGTTTTAAACTACATTATATGTTCAACCATGGTATTGCACAATTATGATAAACGGTACCAACATCTTTATGAATTGCGTGTTACCATAGTACACAGACAGTATAATACATGAAATAAATAAACCCCGTCAGGTCAAGAGGTTGGTATTATATTGATGAATTTATACCTGTATGAAAAAGTTTCTGATAAAGTAGGAGACAGGCTACCATTGTTGGACCTACTTTGTCTGTAACATCAAAGAAAATGGACCGAGTTGCTGTGAAAGAGGTACTACTTTATGTATTAATAGAACTGTTATTTTTCTGATGTTTGGGTGTCCTTGTGTTGCCAACCTGAAATGTGAGATAATCATGTTGTAATCATGTACAGTATTTATAGTCAAGGGGTTGTTTCGGCCCACAGAGGAAGCCGCTCGCTCTAGTGGTTCTCGCGCCAGCCTGTCAGAGTCCGTTGCCAAGGCAACTGTAAAGCGAAGAGAAGCTTCTCTTCTTGTTGGGATATGTACGTACTGTCACTGTGGGGACCACATCGTCAATGCAGTTAGTCACTGGCTTGGTAGTATGAGGTGGTATAATCCTCATTGGATGAATCGCGGAACTGTAGCGTAGCATCTGCCTCATCAGACCACATCAGTTATTGATCTAGTCACTGGTACTTCCTGCTTTAGTTTTTGCTTGTAAGCAGGAATCAGGAGGATGGAATTATGGTCAGATTTGCCAAATGGTTGTCGAGGAGAGCTTTGTATGCTTCTCTGTGTGTGGGGTGAAGGTGGTCCAGAGTTTATTATTATGTCATTGTTTTCCCCCTCTGGTTGCACATGTGACATCCTGGTAGAAACGAGGTACAATGGATTTTAGTTTGCCTGCATTAAGGTCCCGACCACTAGGAGCGCCACTTCAGGATGAGCGTTTTCCTGTTTGAATATGTCCTTATACAGCTGGTTGAGTGCGTCTCTTAGTGCATCGGTCTGTGGTAGTAAATAGACGGCTACAGAAAGTACAGATGAGAACTCTCTCGGTAGATAGTTTGGTCTACAACTTATCATGAGGTACTCTACCATAGGCGAGCAATACCTCAAGACTTTAATATTAGACATTGCGCACCAGCACTGCACCAGCAGTTATTGACAAATAGACACACACCCCCCCGCACCCCTCGCCTTACCAGACGTAGCTGCTCTGTCCTGCCGAAACACAAAGAAGCCAGCCAGCTTTATTTGATCCTTGTCGTTCAGCCGCGACTCGGTAACACACCAGATATTACAGTTGGTAGTTTAGTCTGGATCGTTCAGCCGCGACTCGGTAACACACCAGATATTACAGTTGGTAGTTTAGTCTGGATCGTTCAGCCGCGACTCGGTAACACACCAGATATTACAGTTGGTAGGATAGTCTGGATCGTTCAGCCTCGACTCGGTAACACACCAGATATTACAGTTGGTAGGATAGTCTGGATCGTTCAGCCGCGACTCGGTAACACACCAGATATTACAGTTGGTAGGATAGTCTGGATCGTTCAGCCGCGACTCGGTAACACACCAGATATTACAGTTGGTAGGATAGTCTGGATCGTTCAGCCGTGACTCGGTAACACACCAGATATTACAGTTGGTAGGATAGTCTGGATCGTTCAGCCTCGACTCGGTAACACACCAGATATTACAGTTGATGTCATGTTGGTAGGATAGTCTGGATCGTAGATCATCCAGTTTGTTTTCCAGTGATTGCACTATTGGCCACGATAGACGCACCAATTGGTTTCACCTCGTTAGTCAGTATGTGTTGGTTTGTCATCTCATTAGTCAGAAGGTGTTACACCTGTGCTGGTTTGTCATCTCATTAGTCAGAAGGTGTTTCACCTGTGCTGGCTTGTCATCTCATTAGTCAGAAGGTGTTACACCTGTGCTGGTTTGTCATCTCATTAGTCAGCATGTGTTACACCTGTGCTGGCTTGTCATCTCATTAGTCAGAAGGTGTTTCACCTGTGCTGGTTTGTCATCTCATTAGTCAGAAGGTGTTTCACCTGTGCTGGTTTGTCATCTCATTAGTCAGAAGGTGTTACACCTGTGCTGGTTTGTCATCTCATTAGTCAGCATGTGTTACACCTGTGCTGGTTTGTCATCTCATTAGTCAGAAGGTGTTACACCTGTGCTGGTTTGTCATCTCGTTAGTCAGAAGGTGTTACACCTGTGCTGGTTTGTCATCTCATTAGTCAGCATGTGTTACACCTGTGCTGGCTTGTCATCTCATTAGTCAGAAGGTGTTACACCTGTGCTGGTTTGTCATCTCATTAGTCAGCATGTGTTACACCTGTGCTGGTTTGTCATCTCATTAGTCAGAAGGTGTTACACCTGTGCTGGCTTGTCATCTCATTAGTCAGAAGGTGTTTCACCTGTGCTGGTTTGTCATCTCATTAGTCAGAAGGTGTTTCACCTGTGCTGGTTTGTCATCTCATTAGTCAGAAGGTGTTATTGCTGGTTTGTCATCTCATTAGTCAGAAGGTGTTTCACCTGTGCTCTTTCAGGGTTTTATTTTGTTTACCTCTTGGGCAGATTTAGTGTGTCTTTTTGGTCCCAGTTGTTGTTGCTAGTCAGCTTTCAGTGGACACCTCCATGAGTGTCTTTCAGTGGACACCTCCATGAGTGTCTTTCAGTGGACACCTCCATGAGTGTCTTTCAGTGGACACCTCCATGAGTGTCTTTCAGTGGACACCTCCATGAGTGTCTTTCAGTGGACACCTCCATGAGTGTCTTTCAGTGGACACCTCCATGAGTGTCTTTCAGTGGACACCTCCATGAGTGTCTTTCAGTGGACACCTCCATGAGTGTCTTTCAGTGGACACCTCCATGAGTGTCTTTCAGTGGACACCTCCATGAGTGTCTTTCAGTGGACACCTCCATGAGTGTCTTTCAGTGGACACCTCCATGAATGTCTTTCAGTGGACACCTCCATGAATGTCTTTCAGAACCTGTCCTAGAACCCCACCTGTTTCGTTTAGGTTGTTGTTGTTGTTGTTGTTGTTGTCAGTGACTCTGTTAGTTTCCACTTCTGTTTGAGCGTTAATGTTTGGTTTCTTGCTGGGAAACGTAACATAAAAGACCTATAAACTTACCCGCCATCACAGCTAACAGGTGGACATTGTGCAATCAGTCTTAGTGGTAACCTGGTAACGCACGTCGTGATTGACAGGTGGTTGCGCCAGACAACATGGCCCATGTGAGCTGTCACCAACCAACCATTGTAGAGTATGGCTGGTCTATGAAACTTCATCTGATCGGTTAAAAGAAACCTGTCCCACCTCCCAGAACTCCTTCTCTCGCTCTCCTTGCTTGCAAAACGCTGTTTGCACATCTATAAATCTTTTTGTCACGGTTGGGCGCTAAACCACTGCCAAAAGACTGAGCATGCGAAATTAACATGCGCAGGTTTAAAGATGCAAATATTAAGTTACAAGTTTGCAAATGTAATTATAGATTATTCTTTCATGTTCACAACTCATCAGTTACACACTTTGCAAATTGTGTTTACAACTACACATCTATTCTACATGTGTTTACAACTACACATCTATTCTACATGTGTTTACAACTACACATCTATTCTACATGTGTTTACAACTACACATCTATTCTACATGTGTTTACAACTACACATCTATTCTACATGTGTTTACAACTACACATCTATTCTACATGTGTTTACAACTACACATCTATTCTACATGTGTTTACAACTACACATCTATTCTACATGTGTTTACAACTACACATCTATTCTACATGCTCAAGTCATTATGTACATTATTTAACTTCATCATTTATAACATTCTATGTACTTAGAACTGTTTTTAGTAGTCTGATTATTTGTCGACCCCCAATCAACATGTCTCGACAAAAAAGCCACATGTTTAACAAAGTTAGCTAGCTAGCTACTAGGTGCTAACTAGGTTACTGCTAGGTTGTCATCTTCAACCTCTACGCCAACGCTAATTGTGAATGATCACATTATTTTTTTATAAAGTCAACAATGTCTAATATGTGATGTGTGAATTGTTCATCTCAATCAGGCAACACTGATCACTAGCTAACGTTAGTAAGTTTGCATGGCTAGTTAGCCAGGCGGTGTGTTAGCTAGCTAGCCAACCTTAGTTACCTAACTTCAAATTTAGCAAATCATTTACTTAGTTAGCCATTTGTCCAGTGTGATTACAAAACAAATTCACATTTTGGTTCGGCTTTAAACTAACTTTGTGCTTGTAATTGAGCCATCTAGCTAGATCACATCCCACCGCAGTGAGAAAGGTGAACCAGTAAACTGCAGTTAACCCAATAAAGCTAAAAAATAGTTACCAGTAAGCTAAAGTTAACCCAGTTAGCTCAAATGGCTAACTTTAGCGATCGTTGCCATCGTCACAGCAATGTTAGCTAGCTAGCTATATTTTCTTAGCAGAATCCTAGAAGCCGAAATATTTTGAATGCGTGGTCTATCCCTTTTTGTTAGCAAAGCTGTTCTAGTGAAACTCATCCTGTTTTGTGAAACTCACTTTTCACTTTTTTTTGTGCCTCTTTTGAATCCATCTCTAGTCTTCCATGTCTGAACCCAAGTTCAGAGAGTCCCTGGGTTCTGGCTGTGGTGTTCCAGACCAGAGAACCTCAAATCAGGATTCAGAGATGATCTCAGTGAAGCTGGAGGACTGCAGTCAACCACTGGAACTTAATGTGATTGTCAAAGAAGAGCTAGAAGTCCTAGAGGAAGAGGTGACTGTCAAAGAGGAGGCGGAGGAGGAGAGAGCAGTCGGGGAGGAGGAGAGAGCAGTCGGGGAGGAGGAGAGAGCAGTCGGAGAGGAGGAGAGAGCAGTCGGAGAGGAGGAGAGAGCAGTCGGAGAGGAGGTGGAGGAGAGAGCAGTTGGAGAGGAGGTGGAGGAGAGAGCAGTTGGAGAGGAGGTGGAGGAGAGAGCAATCAAAGAGGAAGAGGAGGAGAGAGCAGTCGGAGAGGAGGTGAAGGAGAGAGCAGTCGGAGAGGAGGTGGAGGAGAGAGCAGTCAAAGAGGAGGTGGAGGAGAGAGCAATCAAAGAGGAAGAGGAGGAGAGAGCAGTCAAAGAGGAAGAGGAGGAGAGAGTAGTCAGAGAGGAGGTGGAGGAGAGAGCAGTCAAAGAGGAAGAGGAGGAGCGTGTCATCACAGAGGCGCCGGAGGAAAGACCACTCAAAGAGGAGGTGAAGGAGAGCGGAGTCAACGACGAGGAGAGTCCAGTCAAAGAAGAGAACAGGGATGGGTCTTCTCCAGATCTAGAGGAAGAGGAAGTAGATAGTATCACTGATCCAGGTAAGCAGGAGATTCCACAACTGTTATTGACAGCTCACTTCCCACAACTATTATTGTTAAAGTGAGCTCAGCTTCTAGACAGAGATTGTGGTCGTGTAACAGTTTAGCTTTCGTCCGTCCCCTCGCCCCGACCCGGGCTCGAACCAGGGACCCTCTGCACACATAGACAACAGTCACCCATGTAGCATCGTTACCCATCGCTCCACAAAAGCCACGGCCCTTGCAGAACAAGGGGAACAACTACTTCAAGTCTCAGAGAGAGTGACGTCACCCGATTGAAACGCTATTAGCGCGCACCGCTAACTAGCCGTTTCACATTGGTTACACTCACCCCCCTTTTGACCTCCTCCTTTTCTGCAGCAACCAGTGATCCGGGTCAACAGCATCAATGTAACAGTATAGCTTCCGTCCCTCTCCTCGCCCCTACCTGGGCTCGAGCCAGGGACCCTCTGCACACATCAACAACTGACACCCACGGAGCATCGTTACCCATCACGCCACAAAAGCCGCGGCCCTTGCAGAGCAAGAGGAACCACTACTTCAGGTCTCAGAGCGAGTGACGTCACCAATTTGAAACACTATTAGCGCGCACCACCGCTAACTAGCTAGCCATTTCACATCGGTTACAGTAGCAGTATACCATTAACCCACTGTGCAACTTATTTACCCACCTGTGTCTGTATCTTTAAATATTGTGGCGTCAGGATCCTCTTATGGGTATGCTTGTCACTGGCAGAGACAGGATAGTTTGTCAGGATCAAAATAAATATTAAAGGAGCGAAGCTCAGGTAAAAGTTCGAGGAAAACCGACAATGGATACATGTTGCCCTAAGAGATGTGCGAAGTTAGTCTGCTTCAATATAATTGAGACCTGTCATGGCTGCCAAAGGTGGTTCCAGGAAGTAATCAAGGAAGTATTAACTGGGGTTTGAGGACATGTGACGCAATCAAGACATCTTTGTTTTTTTATGACTTATGAAATGTTCTCTAATTTGTCTTTAACTTTATAATTGTTTTGGTCGGTTGTGTAGATTGGTTGTGGAAAAATCTAACGTATTCCCTTTTTGATATTTAGTTTTAAGGCAGCAAAATGTGTAGACTATGCAAGAGGTGTGTAGACTTTTAACTAGCTACTGTATGTCCGTATTCCCACAGGAGAGATCTCCAACCCAGGTTCAGACAGTGAGCCCAGTTCCACAGCATCAGGAAACCATAAACAACACAGATGGAGGAACTCAAGACAGAAACATCACCACTGCATGGACTGCTTCGCTAGTTTCTATGATCCAGAGGAGTTGAGAAGGCACACTTGTAGGCCCCACCCCTGCTCAGATTGCAGAGGCAGTTTTATTTGTCCAATTCACCTCAAATCACACCAACAGACTCACAGAATAAAGAAGATTTACCCGTGTGATCAATGTGGGAAGAGCTTTCCGACACCAAGCAAACGAATGACGCACCAGAAAACTCACACAGGAGAGAGGCCTTACCACTGCTCCCAATGTGGGACGAGCGTCAGGAATTTAGCACATCTAAAGCGACACCAGAGGATAATACACCTGGGAGAGAAGCCTTACCACTGCTCTGTGTGATAAGCGCTTCAGTCAGGCAGGTCACCTGAAGAAACACTAGCGAACTCACACTGGAGAGAAGCCTTACCACTGCTCTCAATGTGGGAAGAGCTGCAGTCAGACAGCAGACCTAAAGAGGCACCAGCTAACGCACATCGGAGAGAAGCCTTACCACTGCTCTCGGTGTGGGAAGAGTTTCAGGCATTTAACAACTCTGAAGATGCACCAGATGAGAAGCTTTTCCACTGCTGATAGTGTGGGAAGAGTTTTAAATGCATAAAATAACATCAGAAGATGTTGCCCAACACTGACCTTTATAATGGTGTTGCCACGCTGGGAATCTAACCAATATTGACTGAGTTGGTTTTTTTTCTTCTCCAACCTGATGTACATTGTCATATAAAACATGTACCAAAGCTTATGAAATATGACACGAGGGTCACATTTTAAATTAAAGTGTCTATTCCTCCAGAAATGTATTCAGTTTCTATCTCCATAAATCAATAGTTTCTTCACCACACTTCTATTCTCGAAAGTCAACCGCTCTCCTCTTGAACGTTTGATTTGCACATTGATGTTATTGCACCAGTGTTGGGGAAACACATTAGTAACACAGGGGGTTACAGTAACACAGGGGGTTACAGTAACACAGGGGGTTACAGTAACACAGGGGGTTACAGTAACACAGGGGGTTACAGTAACACAGGGGGTTACAGTAACACGGGGGGTTACAGTAACACGGGGGGTTACAGTAACACAGGGTTTTACAGTAACACAGGGGGTTACAGTAACACAGGGTTTTACAGTAACACAGGGGGTTACAGTAACAGCATTACATTACTCCGTAACAAGGTAACAACAACAGTTGAAATCTGTATTTAAATAGTAACTAGTTAGTAACGTGTTACTTTCGTAATAGAGTTGCAGTGTAAAGCCGTGTGGCGTTTCCATGATGTGAAGGCATTTCACCTGCCAGGAGAGGCACCTGGTTTACAGGTAAATACATGAGAAGCTTCACTCACCTGACCTCTCACATTATACCTTACTCACCTGACCTCTCACATTATACCTTACTCACCTGACCTCTCACATTATACCTCACTCACCTGACCTCTCACATTATACCTTACTCACCTGACCACTCACATTATACCTTACTCACCTGACCTCTCACATTATACCTTACTCACCTGACCTCTCACATTATACCTTACTCACCTGACCTCTCACATTATACCTCACTCACCTGACCTCACATTATACCTCACTCACCTGACCTCTCACATTATACCTTACTCACCTGACCTCTCCCATTATACCTTACTCACCTGACCTCCCATTATACCTTACTCACCTGACCTCTCACAGTATACCTCACTCACCTGACCTCTCACATTATACCTTACTCACCTGACCTCTCATTATACCTTACTCACCTGACCTCTCACATTATACCTTACTCACCTGACCCTCACATTATACCTTACTCACCTGACCCTCTACCACATTATACCCTGACTCACCTGACCTCTCACATTATACCTTACTCACCTGACCTCTCACATTATACCTTACTCACCTGACCTCTCATTATACCTTACTCACCTGACCTCTCACATTATACCTTACTCACCTGACCTCTCACATTATACCTTACTCACCTGACCTCTCACATTATACCTTACTCACCTGACCTCTCACATTATACCTTACTCACCTGACCTCCCATTATACCTTACTCACCTGACCTCTCACATTATACCTTACTCACCTGACCTCTCACATTATATCTCACTCACCTGACCTCTCACATTATACCTTACTCACCTGACCTCTCACATTATACCTCACTCACCTGACCTCTCACATTATACCTTACTCACCTGACCTCTCACATTATACCTTACTCACCTGACCTCTCACATTATACCTTACTCACCTGACCTCTCACATTATACCTTACTCACCTGACCTCACATTATACCTTACTCACCTGACCTCACATTATACCTTACTCACCTGACCTCTCACATCATACCTTACTCACCTGACCTCTCACATTATACCTCACTCACCTGACCTCTCACATTATACCTCACTCACCTGACCTCTCACATTATACCTGACTCACCTGACCTCTCACATTATACCTTACTCACCTGACCACTCACATTATACCTTACTCACCTGACCTCTCACATTATACCTTACTCACCTGACCTCTCACATTATACCTCACTCACCTGACCTCTCACATTATACCTCACTCACCTGACCTCTCACATTATATGAAAATGGCAAGAAAGTTCAGGACAAACACACATTAAGAACACCGGCTCTTTCCATGAGATCGACTGACCAGGAGAATCCAGGTGAAAGCTATGATCCCTTATCGATGTCACTTGTTAAATCCACTTCAATCACTGTCGATGAAGGGGAAGGTCAAAGATGGATTTTGAAGCCTTGAGACGTGTGTGTGTGTGTGTGTGTGTGTGTGTGTGTGTGCCATTCAGGGGGTGAATGGCCAAGACAAAAGATTTAAGACACCGGTTTGTGTCAAGAACTGCAACGCTGCTGGGTTTTTCACGCTCAACCGTTTCCCCTGTGTATCAAGAATGGTCCACCACCCGAAGGACATCGGGTTGACAACTGTGGGAAGCCTTGGAGTCAACATGGGCCAGCAGTACAGCTTTCAACACCTTGTAGAGTTCGTGCCCCAACTAACTGAAGCTGTTCTGAGTCAATAATAACTCAATATCAGGAAGGTTTACATAATGTTTGGTATACTCAGTGTATATCTTCTATAAACGACAACCTGCCCTGAAATTCTATACATGATCTTTACTATATATATATATATATATATATATATACACACAGGTTCACTCCAGCCCCACATCCTTCTCTCCCAGCCCCCCCCCCCCTCCACCCCCAGTCCTCCACCCAGTCCCAGGTTCTCTCCTGCCCCAGATCCTTCTCCCCCACAGGCTACCCTTCTCTCCCAGACCCCCTCCACCCCAGTCCTCCACCCAGCCCCCAGGTTCTCTCCTGCCCCAGATCCTTCTCCCCCACAGGCTACCCTTCTCTCCCAGACCCCCTCCACCCCAGTCCTCCACCCAGCCCCCAGGTTCTCTCCAGCCCCAGATCCTTCTCCCCTCCCAGGCTACCCTTCTCTCCCAGACCCCCTCCACCCCCAGTCCTCCACCCAGCCCCCAGGTTCTCTCCAGCCCCAGATCCTTCTTCCCCCAGGCTACCCTTCTCGCCCAGACCCCCTCCACCCCCAGTCCTCCACCCAGACCCCAGGTTCTCTCCAGCCCCAGATCCTTCTCCCTCCCAGGCTACCCTTCTCGCCCAGACCCCCCTCCACCCCCAGTCCCCCATCCAGACCCCAGGTTCTCTCCAGCCCCAGATCCTTCTCCCCTCCCAGGCAACCTTTCTTTCCCAGACCCCCCTCCACCCCCAGCCATAGAGCTCCAAGGACCACTGGGGTCTTCTTCCCATGATGGTCACATCAAACTCTCCTTTATAAAATCCAATGTCCAGTGTGGAAAGGGTCAACGCACATCATCAGACTATCCCAGACTCCCAGATAGTGTTAAATCATTTTAAAACCCTACTCCAAGTGTGTGTTTAAAAATTATTTAACATTTTTCAAAAATTCCCAGGTTTTCCAGAAACCCTGTTTGGAGGATTCCGGATCTCCGGCAAACCTGGGAATGTGGAACGCTTTCAACACCTTGTAGAGTTCATGCCCCAACTAACTGAGGCAGTTCTGTTCTATATATATATAAGTTGAAACACTGTATGCAGCTTTCTGTACATTGCATTTTCTGTCATTATGGATTTGATTATTCACTGTCATTAAGTTATGTTGACCTATACTAACAGGATGTAAAACTAAAGGTAAATAAAAAGGTCATTTACATTACTGCTTTGTTTTTTCATGTTTTTTAGTACAGGGTTTAGGCATCATTCAGGATACTGGTTTGTATAAAATATCACCACCTAACCAACTTGAAGAGACACCAGTGAAGTTGAATGCAGTGGGTGTAGTAGCTTCGTTGAACCAGAAGGTGGCGACCCGTAATTTAAACAGCTTGAGTAAAGAAGTTGCTTTCCCGCCATGACTGGCCTCACACTCCAGTACTGTAGGTGGCGCTGCATGCACCTGTCAGATGGTTGCGATCCGCCAATACAAATTAAAGGAGTTGCTTTCCTGCCATCACTGGCCTCACACTCCAGTACTGTAGGTGGCGCTGCATGCACCTGTCAGTTGGTTGCGATCCGCCAATACAAATTAAAGAAGAAGTTGCTTTCCTGCCATCACTGGCCTCACACTCCAGTACTGTATGTGGCGCTGCATGCACCTGTCAGGTGGTTGCGATCCGCCAATACAAATTAAAGAAGAAGTTGCTTTCTTCCAATAGCGGAACCTTGATCAAGGTGCTTCACGTATTATCTGAGCTGACCATTGTTTCCAAACAAAAATGTATGAAGATATAAGATCGTATTCTTAAAATGGCATTCAGCAGAATAAAACATAACAAAGCGACCCCCCCCATTTCTGTAAATTGCTGAGTGTGTAACCACTCTCAAATTCCTAGACAGAGTTATGGATGCAGGACTGGCCATGCATCCATGATAGTTTTGAAGCTATATAGTGTTGGTTTACATTTGCTTTGTTTATCAACACTGGAGTAAAACAGGCTTTATTTAATATGTTGGGTTCTGACGGGGTAAGAGTTTATCTAAGCTTGTGAGGAATTTATATTCTTCAAAAATCGATGGGTACATGAATGTAGGCAGCAACATAATGATTTAGTGCAGTTGCGCAATGTATGCATCTATCGCAGCCTTGACTGTCCTGAGTTCGCAGATAGTTATTCTCACGATGACAGTGAAGTGAAGGCGTAAGAATGGCAAAAAGATCAGTCCTTCGTCTCACTGTTTACCACCTTTGCCTTGAGTACATACCTACATCTCCTGAATACAAACCAACTAAACGTACGTGTCACTCTTCATGCTCTCTTGAAAACTTTGCGGATCTTGAAATGGAACCAGTTGTCTGAGCGCTCTGATGTTGAGCCAGACCAGGATGAAGTGGGCCGGCCAGCAGTGACAGGTGTAGTGAAGATCTTTGGAAAGAGTGGATTCCTGCTTTGTTTTGGCCACACAGTGTCGGACCGGGGAAAGGACAAACTGGGAATGGTTACATCTGTGAACGTTTCGAGAATTGTTGAGATTTTGTTTTGTGCATCCTCCGCTCAGAGGAAGAGGACGTGTTGTGATTTGCTCTAGGGAGTAGGGCGCCACTCAGAGGTGATCAGTGTTGTGATTTGCTCTAGGGAGTAGGGCGCCACTCAGAGGTGATCAGTATTGTGATTTGCTCTAGGGAGTAGGGCGCCACTCAGTGGTGATCAGTGTTGTTATTTGCTCTAGGGAGTAGGGCGCCACTCAGTGGTGATCAGTGTTGTGATTTGCTCTAGGGAGTAGGGCGCTACTCAGTGGTGATCAGTATTGTGATTTGCTCTAGGGAGTAGGGCGCCACTCAGTGGTGATCAGTGTTGTGATTTGCTCTAGGGAGTAGGGCGCCACTCAGTGGTGATCAGTGTTGTGATTTGCTCTAGGGAGTAGGGCGCCACTCAGAGGTGATCAGTATTGTAAACATATTCCTGGTGATTGTTAAACCCGCCGTTTGGTAAGACACAGACCCGGTGACAATGGCGAGTCTGAGAATACGCTGTCTGTCTTGTTGAGCTTTGACACCGACTTTTCTATTGGCGCCCTGCTCCTGAGAGCAAAGAAATGCACAGCTCTTGTCCCGAGAAACGTGGAGCGCTTGATCCCTCTGGATGGAAGAAACGCAACAAATCACCAACAGTCCACTTTGAGTTACTTTCAATGACTCAACAGTCCACTTTGAGTTGCTTTCAATGACTCAACAGTCCACTTTGAGTTACTTTCAATGACTCAACAGTCCACTTTGAGTTACTTTCAATGACTCAACAGTCCCCAACCTCTTCTCCACTCAACCAGAACTAGGTCTGTGATATTATTCCGGCAGACTCCGGCAGACTACCATAGAAGATGATCTTGTCAAAGATTGTTTTTATAACTAACTCAAGATGGACCACAGCCTGTCCTTTAAAGTGGGAACAAATTCGTTTTTTGTTTTTTATACTTTGGCAAAGGGTAAAATCTACAAAAATGTGTCTTAACAGATGCTAGTTTTGGGAACAAAAAACTGTATTGAGATCAAACGTTTCACCTATGTGAAAGTTTGCATGAATTCGTACAACATCGATCTTATCCCACTGCCGGCCACTGGGCATCCTCTCATCACCATATTTGGTAGTGAGTGGAAACGCCAACCGGATGCTTCACACTAATATATTTCCGGTGAAATATCTGGCTCATTGGCTATCTGTGACGTCGTTCTGGGAAAGGAGGTGGTTCGGAGTTACGCTAGTTAGCTGTTGTTGTTGTCGCTAGTATCGTCGGTAGTCAACATTTCAAAGTCCAGGTCCAAAGTAAGATCAAGCTTTTAAAACATTCTATAACGATTCTATGTACATAACACATTATTTGTTTACACAAAAAGCTAGTATTCAGGACATTAGATACGGTCTAGCCATGTTATCTAGCTAACGTTAGCTATAGTGGGTTGAAGTTGCCTAGGTTTTCATCTTCATCCTAGGCTAGCTAGCTAGCTATCGTTGTTAGCAAGCACGTTTGTTTAGCTAGCTATCTTCAATGTCATATGTGATTAGTGAATCGTTCATTTCAACCAGGCAGCCTGATCACTAGATAGTAAGTGGGCATGGACGGCGCCAGAACTAATCAGTTGGACAGGCATTTGATGAACTATTGTGGCTGTCGGTGCCGTTTAAGATGAGGGAGGACCATTGGCGATGTTAGCATGTACATCTTGGTGGAAAAAAACAACAACAAATGTGGCATGCCAGCAAAGCCACAACACAACACTAAACAATACAGTCATTGCATTATAACGGTGACAAACGGTGCCCACAAACGGTTAGGACCTACATAAAGCTGTCCCAACAGCAGTCCCAACACCTTACCACTGCTACTCTTGGCTATCAGCAGAATCTTGTCTGGCAGCGAATCAGTTCATTCAGACTCATTTACTGACAACAACAGCTGATATGGCTGACTTGCTTAAACAAATGTGGTTTCTAATGACAATTGAGATGTACAAACTATGTCATAAGGGGGCGACAAGCGGATAAGAGGAAATCCATAAACGCGCGGCACAAATCATGTTTCATTGACAGCATGGCCAATGTTGAATGTTTATCAATTTAAACTAGGAAAATAGCCCCTTAATCCCAGATTTGAGACCACACAGCCGCTGCCACTGATTCCTTCCAAACCACTCGTTGTATTTGCGATTTCCAACTTGTTGTGTAATGTTTATGTCCGATGAGCACCGATATGTTTTCTCAATCATTTATCTTCATAAAACAAGGATTAAAATGTTTTCCAGTAGATTGTCGACTTGATTCATGATGATTACTGCTAGCTAAGATTGTGAAAGTATAATGTCCAATCAAAGCTACTGTAGATATGTGATTTGATGTAAATTTATCTGTGGCCAAAATTTATCTGTGGCCCCCCCCAAATTAAATATATATATTTTTTGTGCTAAAATGTGGGGCTCAAAACAGGTGGGGCTCTGCCCTTAGTGACTGGTCCCCACTTGGAGGATCATAATATATTGTATGAGCAAGGCCTTGTGTCTATTCCAGCTTATTGGATGACTCCATTCACCCAGCTCAGTGGAACATCTATAGGTTTAGGTTACGACATGGTTCCTAACATGACTCCATTCACCCAGCTCAGTGGAACATCTATAGGTTTAGGTTACGACATGGTTCCTAACATGACTCCATTCACCCAGCTCAGTGTAACATCTATAGGTTTAGGTTACGACATGGTTCCTAACATGACTCCATTCACCCAGCTCAGTTAACATCTAGGTTTAGGTTTGGTTAACATGACTCCATTCACCCAGTTCATCTAACATGACTCCATTCACCCAGCTCAGTGTAACATCTATAGGTTTAGGACTCCATTCACCCAGCTCAGTGTAACATCAGGTTTGGTTCCTAACATGACTCCATTCACCCAGCTCAGTGTAACATCTATAGGTTTAGGTTACGACATGGTTCCTAACATGACTCCATTCACCCAGCTCAGTGTAACATCTATAGGTTTAGGTTAGACATGGTTCCTAACATGACTCCATTCACCCAGCTCAGTGTAACATCTATAGGTTTAGGTTACGACATGGTTCCTAACATGTCACAATAACTCCTCCCTGGCATTTTCATTCGTTGTCATGTCAACCAACACTGTATTCAAAGCGCCCACTATTATGTATATTCTGTCTGTAGAATTATAATAAACATTCTATTTCCAGGATTCCAACAGTTCACCCAAGTGTTCTGATCTAAATCGCAATTGCAACATTTGGTTAAAAATAAGGCCTAGTTTTGTTTTACCCCCTTTTCTCCCCAAATTTGTGGTAGTTACAGTTGGTAGTTACAGTTGGTAGTTGGTCTTGTCTCATCGCTGCAACTCCTGTACGGACTCGGGAGAGGTGAAGGTGGAGAGCCGTGCGTCCTCCGAAACCCAACCAAACCGCACTACTTCTAGACACAATGCCCACTTAACCTGGAAGCCAGCCTCACCAATGTGTCGGAGGAAACGCTGTACACCTGGCCACCGTATCACCGTGCACTGTGCCCGGCCCACCACAGGGGTCGCTGGTGCACGATGGGACAAGGACATCTCTGTCGGCCAAACCCTCTCCTAACCCTGACGACGCTGGGTCTATTGTGCGCTGCCCCATGGGTCTCCCGGGCACACAAACACCCAGAATCCCTAGTGGCACAGCTAGCAGTGTGATGCGCTGCCCCATGGGTCTCCCGGTCACACAAACACCCAGAATCCCTAGTGGCACAGCTAGCAGTGTGATGCGGTGCCCCATGGGTCTCCCGGTCACACAAACACCCAGAATCCCTAGTGGCACAGCTAGCAGTGTGATGCGGTGCCCCATGGGTCTCCCGGTCACACAAACACCCAGAATCCCTAGTGGCACAGCTAGCAGTGTGATGCGGTGGCCCATGGGTCTCCCGGTCACACAAACACATCCTCTAACCCAGAATCCCTAGTGGCACAGCTAACAGTGTGATGCGGTGCCCCATGGGTCTCCCGGTCACACAAACACCCAGAATCCCTAGTGGCACAGCTAGCAGTGTGATGCGGGGCCTCAGACCACTGCGGCTCTTGGAAGGCCTCGGCCGTGTTCTTTCTGCCCGTATCGTGAACCCGTATCGTTGCAGTGTGGAAATGATCTCATATGAGTGTAGAAGCAGGAAATCATTTTTGGTTGAAGTCGAATTGTTTCATAACTGTTCAATCAGAATGGATCACTTTACTACTAAAGCACATTTACAACTTTTATTACTAAAACACATAAAATACCGTCATAAATTAGAAACATAGTGTGATATGATATTTTGGTCATGTCGCCCAGCCCCTTCCTTCTCTGAGGAACCTCCACTTAGATAGTTAATATTTTTACGGGACTTCCTGTGGGCGCCTGCTTGTCCCTGGACACATGTTCATGGCTGTTTATAATAAAGGCCATAGGCAGTTCATGAGTTTCATTGGCGGGTTAGGGGGTGGCGGGTTAGGGGTGGCGGGTTAGGGGTGGCGGGTTAGGGGTGGCGGGTTAGGGGTGGCGGGTTAGGGGTGGCGGGTTAGCGGTGGCGGGTTAGGGGGTGGCGGGTTAGGGGTGGCGGGTTAGGGGTGGCGGGTTAGGGGTGGCGGGTTAGGGGTGGCGGGTTAGGGGTGGCGGGTTAGGGGTGGCGGGTTAGGGTGGCGGGTTGGGGTGGCGGGTTAGGGGTGGCGGGTTAGGGGTGGCGGGTTAGGGGTGGCGGGTTACTGGGGTGGCGGGTTAGGGGTGGCGGGTTAGGGTGGCGGGTTAGGGGTGGCGGGTTAGGGGGTGGCGGGTTAGGGGGTGGCGGGTGTTAATTTAGGCCCTGATGGCAATGATCCGTTTATTTTTAATAATTTTACGGGAGATTAATATAATAATTTTACATAAGAAATGTTAGTTTGTAAATTTGGAACATTTGAAAATAAATAAACATTTATTATTTAACCTCTTATTATTTGGAGCCCTCGGTACCCATTAAGCCCAGTCTGGATTCTTCACATCTACTTAATCATTCAGCCAGCGTGATATCAAATGTCATTTTGGTTCGGCTTTGCTTTAAACTAGCAAACTTCTTGCTTGTAATTGTATCTAGCAATCCAGCTAGATATCATTTGTTAGATTTGCGTCAATTCGAATCTGGTATCAGGATAAATATGACAATGAGTCACCGATTGTATACTATGTATTTTTTATTATAGCTAAGCAATAAGTGGTAAATGCAATTTTTGTATATACGGGCTCTCTGTCCCACCTCGCAGGGCAAACAGAGAACTGACAGGATGTATGTAAACAGTATTCTTTATACTGTGATAGACAGTTCCAACCCGTCTGTTGGCCTATCACAGTAGAGGCTGGGCGTGGTTTAAACTTGCTCAGCCCATTGCAGGCGCAATGCTCTTGCTCTTGGCGCTTCTGTTGATAGATGTAACTGTTTCTGTGAAGAACATCCATGCGCTCATGCTCCATACCGTTATCACGCACCTGGCTCCTGTTATCTAACAAAAGACCACTTGTTCTGCAACCCCACGCTCTGAATGTGCCCCCCAACTCATTGCACAGTCCCTGTCTTCTGTATTTTTCCATCATGAGAAAGGTTCATGGCCCTGACACTTTTAACAATGTTTCAAGTCAGCTATGTTGCATAACACATACATACATCCACACAAGCCAACAGCAGATAATATTCAATCATATATATGGTAACAGGCTATAGTGCATAATCCCACAGTAAAATGTCCAGTAAGCTAAAGTTATTAGCTCAAATCTAAAGTTAACCAATTAGCTCAAATTGAGCTCAAATGGTGTTAACCCAATTAGCTCAAATGGCTAACGTTAACCCAATTAGCTCAAATGTCTCAGCTCAAATGGCTAAAGTTAACCCAATTAGCTCAAATGGCTAAAGTTAAATAGTTCAAATAAAGTTAACCCAATTAGCTCAAATGGCTAAAGTTAACCCAATTAGCTCAAATGGCTAAAGTTAACCCAATTAGCTCAAATGGCTAACGTTAACCCAATTAGCTCAAATGGCTAACGTTAACCCAATTAGCTCAAATGGCTAACGTTAACCCAATTAGCTCAAATGGCTAAAGTTAACCCAATTAGCTCAAATGGCTAAAGTTAACCCAATTAGCTCAAATGGCTAAAGTTAACCCAATTAGCTCAAATGGCTAAAGTTAACCCAATTAGCTCAAATGGCTAAAGTTAACCCAATTAGCTCAAATGGCTAAAGTTAACCCAATTAGCTCAAATGGCTAAAGTTAATTAACCCAATTAGCTCAAATGGCTAAAGTTAACCCAATTAGCTCAAATGGCTAACGTTAGCGATCGTTGCCATCACCACAGCAATGTTAGCTAGCTAGCTATATTTTCTTAGCAGAATCCTAGTAGATAGACCATGCATGCAACATTTTCCATCTATTCCTTTTTATAAGCAAAACTGTTCTAGTGAAACTCATCCTGTTTGTGAAACTCACTTTTCATTTTTTTGTGCCTCTTTTGAATCCATCTGTAGTCTTCCATGTCTGAACCCAAGTCCACAGAGTCCCTGGGTTCTGGCTGTGGTGTTCCAGCCCAGAGAAGCTCACAGCAGGGTCCAGAGATGGTGTCAGTGAAGCTGGAGGACTGCAGTCAAACACTGGAACTCAATGTGATTGTCAAAGAAGAGCCAGAAGTCCTAGAGGAAGAGATGACTGTCAAAGAGGAGGCGGCGGAGGAGGAGAGAGCAGTCGGAGAGGAGGAGAGAGCAGTCGGAGAGGAGGAGAGAGCAGTCGGAGAGGAGGAGAGAGCAATCGGAGAGGAAGAGGAGGAGAGAGCAATCAAAGAGGAAGAGGAGGAGAGAGCAGTCAAAGAGGAAGAGGAGGAGAGAACAGTCAAAGAGGAAGAGGAGGAGAGAGCAGTCAAAGAGGAAGAGGAGGAGAGAGCAGTCAAAGAGGAGGAGGAGGCAGAGGAGAGAGCTGTCAAAGAGGAAGAGGAGGAGAGGACAGTCAAAGAGGAAGAGGAGAGAGCTGTGAAAGACAGAGAGGAGGAGGAGAGAGCAGTCAAAGAGGAGGAGGAGGATAGCAGAGAAGTGTCTGATCCAGATCTGGAGGAAGAAGTAGATAGTATCACTGACCCAGGTACGTTCAGATGTGGAGTACAGAGAGAGGTTGGTGTCTCAGGGGATTCTAAAATTATTATTGCTATTATTGACAGCTCACTTCCCACAACTATTGTTAAAGTTAGCCCAGCTTTTAGACAGAGATGATATATTATTGTTAAAGTTAGCCCAGCTTTTAGACAGAGATGTTATACTATTGTTAAAGTTAGCCCAGCTTTTAGACAGAGATGTTATACTATTGTTAAAGTTATCCCAGCTTTTAGACAGAGATGATTTATTATTGTTAAAGTTAGCCCAGCTTTTAGCCCAGCTTTTAGACAGAGATGATATACTATTGTTAAAGTTAGCCCAGCTTTTAGACAGAGATTATATACTATTGTTAAAATTAGCCCAGCTTTTAGACAGAGATGATATACTATTGTTAAAGTTAGCCCAGCTTTTAGACAGAGATGATATACTATTGTTAAAGTTAGCCCAGCTTTTAGACAGAGATGATATACTATTGTTAAAGTTAGCCCAGCTTTTAGACAGAGATGATATTATATTGTTAAAGTTAGCCCATCTTAAAGTTAGCCCAGCTTTTAGACAGAGATGATATACTATTGTTAAAGTTAGCCCAGCTTTTAGACAGAGATGATATTATATTGTTAAAGTTAGCCCATCTTTTAAAGTTAGCCCAGCTTTTAGACAGAGATGATATTATATTGTTAAAGTTAGCCCATCTTTTAGAAGAGATATACTATTGAGTTAGCCCAGCTTTTAGACTATTGTTAAAGTTAGCCCAGCTTTTAGACAGAGATGATATACTATATTAGCTTTTAGACAGAGTTAAACTATTGTTAGTTAGCCCAGCTTTTATGTTATACTATTGTTAAAGTTAGAGCTTTTAGACAGAGATGTTATACTCCCAACTTTTAGACAGAGATGTTATACTAGTTAGCCCAGCTTTTAGACAGAGATGATATTACTATTGTTAAAGTTAGCTTTTAGACAGAGATGTTATACTATTGTTAAAGTTAGCCCAGCTTTTAGACAGAGATGTTATACTATTGTTAAAGTTAGCCCAGCTTTTAGACAGAGATGTTATACTATTGTTAAAGTTAGCCCAGCTTTTAGACAGAGATGTTATACTATTGTTAAAGTTAGCCCAGCTTTTAGACAGAGATGTTATACTATTGAGTTAGCCCAGCTTTTAGACAGAGATATACTATTGTTATTGCCCAGCTTTTAAAGTTCTATTGTTAAAGTTAGCCCAGCTTTTAGACAGAGATGATTTATATTGTTAAAGTTAGCCCAGCTTTTAGACAGAGATGTTATACTAGTTAGCCCAGCTTTTAGACAGAGATGTTATATACTATTGTTAAAGTTAGCCCAGCTTTTAGACAGAGTTAAAATTAGCCCAGCTTTTAGACAGAGATGATATACTATTGTTAAAGTTAGCCCAGCTTTTAGACTTAAAGTTAGCCTCAGCTTTTAGACAGATGTTATACTATTGTTAAAGTTAGCCCAGCTTTTACAGAGATGTTATACTATTGTTAAAAGTTAGCTTTTAGACAGAGATGTTATTATTAGCCCAGCTTTTATGACTAGAGATGATATACTATTGTTAAAATTAGCCCAGCTTTTAGACAGAGATGATATACTATTGTTAAAGTTAGCCCAGCTTTTAGACAGAGATGATTTACTATTGTTAAAGTTAGCCCAGCTTTTAGACAGAGATGTTATACTATTGTTAAAGTTAGCCCTATTGTTAAAGTTAGCCCAGCTTTTAGACAGAGATGTTATACTATTGTTAAAATTAGCCCAGCTTTTAGACAGAGATGTTATACTATTGTTAAAGTTAGCCCAGCTTTTAGACAGAGATGTTATACTATTGTTAAAATTAGCCCAGCTTTTAGACAGAGATGTTATACTATTGTTAAAGTTAGCCCAGCTTTTAGACAGAGATGATATATTATTGTTAAAATTAGCCCAGCTTTTAGACAGAGATGCTATACTCACAGTATACCAACCTGTGTCTCTGACTGTTTGACAACTCTTTCCCCAAGTCGGTGTGTGTATATCTGTGGATGGTAGATGGTTGTGATTAGAAAGTTGTTGTTTTCATCGCCCAGTAAATAATCTGCTGTTAATGAATGAAACAATGAATAAAGAGTTGTAAGCTTGGGCTCGTGCCATCACCTGCTGTTGTGCCCTTGAATAAGACTCTTAACCGCCCACAGCAACTGGTCCACATGCCTTGACTAAGACTCTTAACCGCCCACAGCAACTGGTCCACATGCCTTGACTAAGACTCTTAACCGCCCACAGCAACTGGTCCACATGCCTTGACTAAGACTCTTAACCGCCCACAGCAACTGGTCCACATGCCTTGACTAAGACTCTTAACCGCCCACAGCAACTGGTCCACATGCCTTGACTAAGACTCTTAACCGCCCACAGCAACTTGGACAAATAAAGGGATCTTAATCGTTTTTTTAGACGAGTCTAAAGCCAATGCTTCTGATCCTGATTCTAACCCCATATCTGTCCATATTCCCACAGGAGAGATCTCCAACCCAGGTTCAGACAGTGAGCCCAGTTCCACAGCATCAGGAAGCCATAAACAACACAGACGGAGGAACTCAAGACAGAAACATCACCACTGCATGGACCGACCCTGCTCAGATTCTAGAGGCAGTTTTGTGTGTCCAACTCACCTCATACCACGCAAAAAGACCCTCAAAAGAAAGAAAACGTACCCGTGTGGTCAATGTGGGAAGAGATTTCAGACACCAAGCAGCTTGAAGACGCACCAACTTACTCACACAGGACAGAAGTCGTACCACTGCTCCCAGTGTAGGAAGACTTTCAGTTGTTCGTTCAATTTGAAGAGGCATCAGAGAATACACACAGGAGAGAAGCCTTTCCACTGCTTCCAATGTGGGAAGAGCTTCCGTATGGAAGGACAGCTAAACGAACACAAGAGAATACACACAGGAGAGAAGCCGTACCACTGCTTTCAGTGTGGGAAGCGCTTTGGTCGGGCAGGAGCTCTAAAGGCACACCAGCTAATTCACACAGGAGAGAAGCCGTACCACTGCTCTCAGTGTGGGAAGAGCTTCAGTCAGGCAGGACACCTGAAGACACACCATCGAATTCACTCGGGAGAGAAGCCATACCACTGCTCTGTTTGTGAGATGAGTTTTCCTCTTTTACAGACCTTAAATAGACACCAGCTTACTCACACAAGAAAGATGCCTTATCACTGCTCCCAGTGTGGGAAGAGCTTCAGTCAAACAGGAAGCCTGAGGGCACACCAGTTAACTCACACAGTAGAGAAGCCTTACCACTGCCTTCAATGTGGAAAGAGTTTCAGTCATTCATCAAATGTGACGGCCCACCAGTTAACTCACACAGGAGAGAAGAATTACCACTGCACTCAGTGTGGGAAGAGCTTCAGTCTGGCAAGATACCTGAAGAAACATTGTCAAACGCACACGGGAGAGAAGCCTTACCACTGCCCTCAGTGTGGGAAGAGTTTCCGTCAGTCATCACATTTGAGGGCACACAAGTTAACTCACACAGGACAGAAGCCCTGTACCGCTTCTCTCAGTGTGGGAAGATCTTCAGGCAGACACCAGACTTAAAGAGACACCAGCTAAACGTGGACACGTTTTTATCCCGATCTACAGGCTCCAGATCAGATCTCGGCCCATTGACTGTTCCTAGGCCGTCATTGAAAATAAGAATTTGTTCTTAACTGACTTGCCTAGTTAAATAAAGGTAAAATGTATCTACAGGCTCTTACGACCTCACAATAATTTAACATGTTGAATATATTGGGCCTCAAATCAACCATTATTGCTGAGTGCGAGCAGTGCTCAGAGCACTTATGAGGCACGTCCCACCGTCAGCCAATCAGCTCCTCAGAAAGCTAACGTTGGCTAGGCTAATAGCTAACGTTGGCTGGCTGACTCGCTTGCTGGCTAAGATAATTGCATACAGCAAACATTTTCAGATAATTGGTTAGATGGAAGGGCTGGATATTGATGCACGGACCGGTTTGGGTTTTTACTTTACATTCTATGTCGGCCGTCAATGTAATTAAGAATTTGTTTTTATTGGACTTGCCTAGTTAAAGACACGTGTTGTTTCTGGTCCACCAGACACGTGCGCATGGTCAATGCAGCACACGCAACAATATCAATACACTTCTAGAATGTACCCTTCCTTTTGTTTCTTACATCTGCAAACAACTGGTTTGTCTTTTCTTAGCGAGTTGCATGAATATATTATCTACATGAAGTATCTCCTCCCTGGCATTTTCATTTGTTGTCATGTCAACCAACACTGTATTCAAAATTCCCACTTATTTATATTATATTTCCATGATTTCAACAGTTTGGCCCCCCAAGTGTTTTGATCTAAATTAGAAGTCAAATCGCAATTACATTTGGTAAAAATAAATCCTTGATTTTTTGGGGGCCAATATCGTGCAGCCCTGCGTGGCAGTGTGAAAATAATCACAAATTAGTGCAGGAAATGAAGACATTGATGGAAATGTAGGAAATTGTATTTGTTTAAAGTTGAATTGTACAATATAAAACAATAAGAATGGAGAACGAATTTTGTATTATTCAAAAACCTAAAATCCGGGGGGCGGAGCTAGCATGTTGGAGTGAACGGCTGTGCGTGAGATGCTCCTGCAACTTTTTTGAGAAATAATCTAATTTAACCTAATTTATGGCACTTTTTACAACAAACGTTTCTTTCTAATACAAGATTGTAACTTTTTATATGAAAATGCCGAGTAATAAGCGACCAAAGGACAATAAATCCACAGCGGAGGCCTACTCCCCACTAAACAACGAGACAGACAAGGCGGGAGGCACATGCAACAACGTGACACTTACAGAACTTACCCGGGTTTTGGGGGAGCTACGTGTTGCTATAGCTGAGGATCTTAGGGCCACTATTGCTGAGCTGGACACCAAAATCGAGAGCGTCATTCGAACGGTCGCTTCGCATGGCCAGAGTATTGTGGACCTTGAGAAAGCTTCTGAATTCAACGCTGGTAGGATCGACGAGTTAGAGAAGCTATGCACGTCATTGCAGGATACTGTGCAGAGGCTTTCTGTGAAAGTGGTGGACATGGAGGGCCGATCCAGACGTAATAACCTTCGCGTTGTTGGTCTGGCAGAGGGGATAGAGGCGGGCTCTCGCCCTACCGACTTCTTCGCCAAGCTATTGAAGGATGCAATGGGATCGGATGTTTTGGATTCGGATCCCCAGCTGGACCGCGCACATCGCTCCCTTGTCCCAGTGCCTGGACCGGGCCAAGGTCCTCGCCCAGTAATAATATGTTGTCACAGTTTCAAGACCAAGGATCTTATCCTGCGTGAAGCTCGAATGAGGGGCAACCTGTCACATAAAGGGCATCCATTCCGTGTCTATGAGGATTATGCGCCCGATGTGGCAAAGCATCGCGCCGACTACAGAGATGTCATGACCAAACTCTACAAACTCCATCTTCGCCCAGCCTTACTCTTCCCGGCAAGACTAAGAATTACCCCGCCTTCCGGTGAAGATTTGGCTCTCCTCGGTTTTGGACGCAGAGAAGTTTATCCGGGGATATACACCAATCCCCCGTACAGGTTAGAGTGCCTTGTTATTGCGTGTTAGGGTTTGCTCATGGACTCGAATCCATACTATACCATATTGGGTGAAAACGTATTAAACGGGCTCAACAAGGGCTACCGAGCATGTAAGACGCTGAGCAGACCAATGGATGGCGGTCAGAGCTCTCATTTAACGTTAAATTCACTTTCATCCCGGCTGTGCTCAGCGATGCATATTTTTTACTTCCAGGTTTGATCACTGACACCTTCGGACGGATATACTTATATTCCCCCACTTTTGTTTTGTTTCGTTATTTATTTTACAATCCTTACATCACTCTTACTACCATACCATTTATTTATTGCTTGCAGGGGACTGGGGGTGATGGTTGGGAGGGGGCAGACGCCTGGTTAGCAAGTTGATGTTTTGTGCCGTTCTGCCTTTGTCTGGCCGTGGGCCTCTCTCCCGACTAGAGTCCCACCAGCCCTCTGTAGTGCTTATGTATGTGTAGGTGTGCGTACATATAATTACTATTTGTACTATATTACTATTTTCTCTTAGCATTTTAGTATTATGTATGTGTATATTTAAATCAGTGTAGATTGTTATTCTGGGGTATGAATGTTTGTATGTGTATGTGTGCATATGGATGTATATACATATTCTTTAAATATATATTTTTATATATGATTTTTTTGTGTGGGTATGTATACATATGTATATATATGTATATATAGGTATTTGTATGTGTGTGTATGTATGTATATATATATGTGTGTGTATGTATGTATGTGTATATATATATATGTGTATGTATGTATGTGTGTGTGTGTGTATATATTATTTTTATTTTTTTATTAAACATGTTTTTTTTATGGGGGGAACGTTTAATTTAACAAATCCTTGTTCCGATCTCCTGACCCACAGTATGTAAAGTTACGGCTGACTATGTCGGTTGCGGATGGTTTATTTTTTGACCGGCAGTGCTTAGCAATATTATCTTGAGGCTATATCTTGCTTATCTCTGGGATTGACCCAGGATGACGCTTAAATGCGCAATATGTTTAAGTTGCAACTTATTTGGTTTAGGTTTATTAGATGCTAACTGAACACTTAACTCGCGGGAGCCTCCTCAGTTCATATGTTAGTAGAAGTTCTAGGATAGTGAGAGGTGAACGTATAGTTGGGATTTTATTTTTGTTTTACCTCTTGTTCGAGGTCACGCCGTGCTTTTTGGCATCGGCCAGACAATGTGTTTATTATTTTTCCTTTTTTTTCTCTCCTGTTTGTACATGCCTGTTAAATGTGGGTTGATGGGGGGGTAAGTGTTGGGGAAATTAGGGGAACAGGGTGGGAAGTAAAGGTGCTTGCAGGGGGGAGGGGTGGGTTGGATACTGCTCGGGTGTAGGTGCTACATATGCTGATCGTGATGGTTTGGTGCGCTTTCTTACCTTTTTATCAAGTTACATGGTATGCAGGCCACCATAGGAACTACAAACGAGAGGAGGGCGGGGCTTACATTCACTTCCTGGAATGTCAAGGGTTTAAACGAACCAATTAAGAGGGGCAAGGTCCTAGCCCACTTGAAAGCACTCTCGTCTGATATTATATTTTTGCAAGAAACCCATCTGAAGTATAACTCTCATAGCAGACTTAAGTGTAGGTGGGTGGGGCAAGTGTATCACTCTAACTTCTCTGCCAAAACGAGAGGCACAGCGATTCTGGTACGGAAAGGAATTCCCTTTCTACATAAAACCACTATTGCGGATAAAGAGGGTCGGTATGTGATCGCAATAGGAGAAATCCACTCTACCTCAGTAACTCTACTAAATATATATGGGCCAAACATTGACAACCCCTCTTTTTTCAAAAGAGTCCTTGCCCTGATTCCAGATATCTCCCATACTAACCTGGTCATTGGAGGGGACCTTAACTGTGTGCTAGACCAGTATTTGGATAGATCCTCTACCCGGCGAACCCCTACCTCCTATTCAAACCAATTCTTGAACACCTACATAAAAAATTCAAACTTATTTGATATATGGAGGATCGCTAACCCTACGGGTAGGGAATACTCCTTTTACTCTCATGTTCACAAGGTTTACACTCCAATTGACTACTTTCTGTTGTATCATGATATTATAATCTCGGACCACAGTCCACTCACCTTCTCCCTGAGATTGGGTGACATTGTACCAAACGAGAGGGTCTGGAGGTTGAATCCTCAGCTCCTCACAGAACCAACATTCTGTGAATATCTTAAAGACCAAATTACATTTTTATTTGATACCAACGACAACACAGACCTCCCCAGCATTATTGTGGGAAACACTGAAGGCTTATCTGAGAGGCTGTATCATCTCCTTTCAGGCTGCCAGGAATAGGCAAAACTAGAGGGACAAATTCACTTACTGGATAGGGAGAATGCTAGCCACCCATCTATGGAGAAACATAAAAAAAATTACCTCTTTAAAATTTGAATATAATCAGATTCTCTCAGCTAAAATTGCTAAATCTTTTCTCTATGCCAAGCAAAAATATTTTGAGTTTGGTGACAAACCACACAAATTACTCGCCAGACAACTTCAAAAAAATGTGAGTGACCGAATGATTCACAGGGTTAAATCTGCATCTGGGGAATTACTCTCTTCCCCCAAAGACATCAATGACAGATTCTGGCAGTTTTATGAGACTATATATACATCTAAAGCGGATCCTAACCCCTTAATTATGCAAACATTTTTGGAGGACTGTAATCTTCCTGCCCTGAACCAGGAAGATTCTAACTTCCTGAATAAGGAAATATCTCTTGATGAAATTCGAGAAACAATTAAATCTCTAAAGAGTGGCAAGACCCCGGGCCCAGATGGATACCCTGGTGAATTCTATAAAACATTCAGCAACATGCTCTCCCCCTATCTGCACAAAATGTTGATTCAGGCCAATGAGGATGGAGCTCTCCCTTCTACTTTGGACGAAGCGTTCATTACAGTTATACATAAGAAGGGTAAAGATCCAGAAGAGGTAGGGTCATACAGACCAATATCTCTCCTTAATACAGACCAAAATATTTTAGCAAAAACTCTGGCTAACAGGCTTAGCACTTTAATTGGCAAATTGGTCCATTCGGATCAGACCGGCTTTATCCCTAACAGAAACTCATTCTTCAATCTCAGGCGCCTCTTCAATATTATGTATTCTCAGAGGTTACCCAACGTGGACCTTGCCGTTATATCTCTTGACGCCGAAAAGGCCTTTGACCAAGTTGAGTGGCCCTATCTATTCAAGGTCCTACAGAAATGTAATATTGGAGATAGGTTCATAAATTGGATCCAGCTTTTATATAGGAACCCCTGTGCCAGAATACTCACTAACCAATCATTGTCGCCCCGATTTAACCTCAACAGGGGGACAAGGTAGGGTTGTGTACCATAGGGGATTTATACATAGAAGGGACATTTGCTTCCTTTGAGCTGCTGAGGGAAATTTATAATCTTCCCAGAAGTAATTTTTTCAGATACCTACAAATTAGAGACTACGTTAGAAAACACCTCCCAACATTTGGGAATGCTAAACCTTCCATGTTTGACGGATGCATAAAAATATGCCCCACCTCAGATAAACTGATATCGCGTCTATATGATGCTTTTCAATCTGTTAGCACACCGTCTACTGATGCCATCAAGGCAAAATGGGAGGAAGAACTAGGGACTGACATCTCAGTGGCAGACTGGGAAGAGAGCTTGGAGTATATCCACACATGCTCCATTAATTCCAGACATCGTCTCATACAATTCAAGGTATTACACAGATTACACTATTCCAAAACTAAACTGTATAGGATATTTCCTGACACATCCCCTACATGTGATAAATGTCAGGCTACGCAGGGTACACTACTCCACTGCTTTGCCCTATGCTCTAGCTTGCATGGTTATTGGTGTGGAATTTTTAGGATCCTCTCTGAAGTTTTGGAGACTTCAATAGATCCAGACCCGCTTCTGATAATCCTGGGAGTATCTGAGTCCCTAAACGGATTAACCAACCCCCCAAAAACAACTCATCTCGTATGGTCTCATCTCGGCAAAAAAACTAATCTTGTTGTTTTGGAAAAGGAAGGAAGCTCCCTCTACCATATTATGGCTCGGCGAATTGGCAAACACTGTACACTTAGAAAGAATTAGATATATTCTGAACAATAAATGATCAACATTTGATCAAATCTGGCAGCCTTTCCTCTCCTACTTGGACGAGTCGGCGCTGTGAATTTGTACTTATTAACGCACTCTCAATTGTAATATTTTAATCTAACTTTGGGCAGCGTGTGCTGGCCCTACCACCCGAGCAGTTGGGAGGGGGGGAATAGGGGATGGGGGGGGGGGATAGGGGGGACATCTTCCCTCTTTCTTTCTACGTGTCCTTGTTTTGTATGTAAGAGCGTCTGCTAAATGACTTAAATGTAATGTAATGTATGTCGTGTTTTGTATTATTTGTTCTGCACCCAGAACTCTGGGTCTTGTTGTTCCTGTATGCTCTTTTATGTTTAGATAAGAATTGTATACCTGTCATGTATACCTATACACCATTCTTGTGTGTGTTTAATAAAAATATTTGAAACAGAAAAACCTAAAATCACGTCAAATACCGTCCTACGTGATATTATACTTGGCCATATTGCCCAGCCCTATTAGATGGTGTTCTGTATTAGCAACACTTTGGTTTACTTTAATGTAGCTGTAAGCTGGGTGTTGATAGCAACTGGCTGACTCATTCAGTGCTAACGTAACACTAGCAGGCTGGTAGGGCTAACGCTCGCAGGCTGGTAGGGTTAACGCTAGCAGGCTGGTAGGGCTAACGCTAGCAGGCTGGTAGGGCTAACGCTAGCAGGCTGGTAGGGCTAACGCTAGCAGGCTGGTAGGGTTAACGCTAGCAGGCTGGTAGGGCTAACGCTAGCAGGCTGGTAGGGCTAACGCTAGCAGGCTGGTAGGGCTAACGCTAGCAGGCTGGTAGGGTTAACGCTAGCAGGCTGGTAGGGCTAACGCTCGCAGGCTGGTAGGGCTAACGCTCGCAGGCTGGTAGGGCTAACGCTCGCAGGCTGGTAGGGCTAAAGCTCGCAGGCTGGTAGGGCTAAAGATAGCAGGCTGGTAGGGCTAAAGATAGCAGGTTTAGAGGAGTGTTGAATGAACACATCCACGCCAGACGTCAATCACAATGAGAATACACAAAGAGCCCTTCACTGAACAGAGAACAAAGAGGGGGAGGGGTGGCTTACCAGCAGAGGGGGGAGGGGCCGCTCCCAAGAGGATTTGTCATCCTCTTTTGCTCATCTCACATCTCTAGTCTACATCAAAGCTCCTCCCATCAGCTCGAAGGCGGTAAGTTTAACCCAGTGGTCCACAGACGGCCTGCCGGAGACACAGCCAGGGAACTTCTCCATTGGAGAGCCTCTCCCGGCAGGCTCCCAGCAGAGGGGGGAGGAGCCTCTCCCGGCAGGCTCCCAGCAGAGGGGGGAGGAGCCTCTCCCGGCAGGCTCCCAGCAGAGGGGGAGGAGCTTCTCCCGGCAGGCTCCCAGCAGAGTTCTGACGAAGAGTGACGATGACTACAACACAGCCAGGGAACTTCTCCATTGGAGAGCCATCTGCTGCACGCAAAACTGCCTCAAACCCATATTTCCTCAAGCAGACCACGTAAACGGACTGAACCTGACATGGTTAACAGTGTTTGTGTGTAATAAGATGCCATTTTAGAATGTGTGTGATTTATGCTTTTGTGACAATGACCAGGTATTACCCTCAGGTTTCCATGGACAAGTGTACTGTTTGGTATCTGTGCGATCTTAGTCTTCACAATCTTCACACAGGCGGTGGTAGATGTTATGAGAGTACAAAGTACCCTCCATTTATGTGGACAGGTGATTAACTTGTGCCCTGCCCTGAGCCAATCACAGCTCTCCTCATCTGACTCGTGCCCTGCCCTGAGCCAATCACAGCTCTCCTCACCTGACTCGTGCCCTGCCCTGAGCCAATCACAGCTCTCCTGACGGTAGGCTTCACCTCGTCCTGTCCAGGACTATAAACTGAATGTATGAGTACCACTTATTTTGTTCCCACGGTGACCAGGACTGTGAACTGAATGTGACCCTACACCGGGGAACGTTCCCTGAAGACCGTACACCGGGGAAAGTTCCCTGAAGAAATGAAAACAGCGGAACGTTCCCTAAAGACCCTACACCGCAGAACGTTCCCTGAAGACCCTACACCATGGAACGTTCCCTGAAGACCCTACACCGTTGGTTCCAGACAGGATATACATAATAGTATCCATCGTTCCCTGATTTTACTGTAAGCGTGTAACCTGTAGGCTATGGTACTTCTCTTATTACCTATCTATTTATATTTCATTCTATTTCTATATTATGATCCCTGCCTTGTTTCATTCTGAAGTATCAACAGTAGCTGCTTGAAGTGGATTGTGTTTGTGTGCTGCACAGTCCCTAAGTCCCTCAGCTGAATCTGCTAATGAATGGTGTGGCTGTTGAACAAGTTGAGGAGACTAAATTACTTGGCCTCACCTTAGATTGTAAACTGTCCTGGTCAAAACATATAGATTCAATGGTTGTAAAGATGATGGTCTGTCCGTAGTAAAGAGATTTCTGACACCACAAAGAAGTTCCGCAGGCTCTAGTTTTATCTGGTCTTGATTAATGTCCAGCCGTATGTTTAGGCTCTAGTTTTATCTTATCTAGATTCATGTCCAGCCGTATGTTTAGGCTCTAGTTTTATCTTATCTTGATTAATGTCCAGCCATATGTTTAGGCTCTAGTTTTATCTGATCTTGATTCATGTCTAGCCGTATGTTTAGGCTCCAGTTTTATCTTATCTAGATTCATGTCTAGCCGTATGTTTAGGCTCCAGTTTTATCTTATCTAGATTCATGTCCAGCCGTATGTTTAGGCTCTAGTTTTATCTTATCTAGATTAATGTCCAGCCGTAGGTCCTGCAAAGAAAGACCTAGTTAAGCTGCAGCCCAGAACAGAGTGGCACATTTTGCTCTTCATTGTAACCAGAGGGCACACAGTCTTGCTCTTCATTGTAACCAGAGGTCTCACAGTCTTGCTCTTCATTGTAACCAGAGGGCACACAGTCTTTCTCTTCATTGTAACCAGAGGTCTCACAGTCTTGCTCTTCATTGTAACCAGAGGTCTCACAGTCTTGCTCTTCATTGTAACCAGAGGTCTCACAGTCTTGCTCTTCATTGTAACCAGAGGTCTCACAGTCTTGCTCTTCATTGTAACCAGAGGTCTCACAGTCTTGCTCTTCATTGTAACCAGAGGGCACACAGTCTTGCTCTTCATTGTAACCAGAGGTCTCACAGTCTCTCTTCATTGTAACCAGAGGTCTCACAGTCTCTCTTCATTGTAACCAGAGGGCACACAGTCTTGCTCTTCATTGTAACCAGAGGTCTCACAGTCTCTCTTCATTGTAACCAGAGGTCTCACAGTCTCTCTTCATTGTAACCAGAGGTCTCACAGTCTCTCTTCATTGTAACCAGAGGTCTCACAGTCTCTCTTCATTGTAACCAGAGGTCACACAGTCTCTCTTCATTGTAACCAGAGGTCTCACAGTCTCTCTTCATTGTAACCAGAGGTCTCACAGTCTCTCTTCATTGTAACCAGAGGTCTCACAGTCTCTCTCTTCATTGTAACCAGAGGTCTCACAGTCTCTCTTCATTGTAAGTCTCTCTTCCAGAGGTCTCACAGTCTCTCTTCATTGTAACCAGAGGTCTCACAGTCTCTCTTCATTGTAACCAGAGGTCTCACAGTCTCTCTTCATTGTAACCAGAGGTCTCACAGTCTCTCTTCATTGTAACCAGAGGTCTTCATTGTAACCAGAGGTCTCACAGTCTCTCTTCATTGTAACCAGAGGTCTCACAGTCTCTCTTCATTGTAACCAGAGGTCTCACAGTCTCTCTTCATTGTAACCAGAGGTCTCACAGTCTCTCTTCATTGTAACCAGAGGTCTCACAGTCTCTCTTCATTGTAACCAGAGGTCACACAGTCTCTCTTCATTGTAACCAGAGGGCACACAGTCTTGCTCTTCATTGTAACCAGAGGTCTCACAGTCTCTCTTCATTGTAACCAGAGGTCTCACAGTCTCTCTTCATTGTAACCAGAGGTCTCACAGTCTCTCTTCATTGTAACCAGAGGTCTCACAGTCTCTCTTCATTGTAACCAGAGGTCTCACAGTCTCTCTTCATTGTAACCAGAGGTCTCACAGTCTCTCTTCATTGTAACCAGAGGTCTCACAGTCTCTCTTCATTGTAACCAGAGGTCTCACAGTCTCTCTTCATTGTAACCAGAGGTCTCACAGTCTCTCTTCATTGTAACCAGAGGTCTCACAGTCTCTCTTCATTGTAACCAGAGGTCTCACAGAGGTCTCTCTCTTCATTGTAACCAGAGGTCTCACAGTCTCTCTTCATTGTAACCAGAGGTCTCACAGTCTCTCTTCATTGTAACCAGAGGTCTCACAGTCTCTCTTCATTGTAACCAGAGGTCTCACAGTCTCTCTTCATTGTAACCAGAGGTCTCACAGTCTCTCTTCATTGTAACCAGAGGGTCTCTCTTCATTGTAACCAGGTCTCACAGTCTCTCTTCATTGTAACCAGAGGTCTCACAGTCTCTCTTCATTGTAACCAGAGGTCTCACAGTCTCTTTCATTGTAACCAGAGGTCTCACAGTCTCTCTTCATTGTAACCAGAGTCTCACAGTCTCTTCATTGTAACCAGAGGTCTCACAGTCTCTCTTCATTGTAACCAGAGGTCTCACAGTCTCTCTTCATTGTAACCATTCACAGTAACCAGAGAGGTCTCACAGTCTCTCTTCATTGTAACCAGAGGTCTCACAGTCTCTCTTCATTGTAACCAGAGGGTCTCACAGTCTCTCTTCATTGTAACCAGAGGTCTCACAGTCTCTCTTCATTGTCTCACAGTCTCTCTTCATTGTAACCAGAGGTCTCACAGTCTCTCTTCATTGTAACCAGAGGTCTCACAGTCTCTCTTCATTGTAACCAGAGGTCTCACAGTCTCTCTTCATTGTAACCAGAGGTCTCACAGTCTCACAGTCTCTCTTCATTGTAACCAGAGGTCTCACAGTCTCTCTTCATTGTAACCAGAGGTCTCACAGTCTCTCTTCATTGTAACCAGAGGTCTCACAGTCTCTCTTCATTGTAACCAGAGGTCTCACAGTCTCTCTTCATTGTAACCAGAGGTCTCACAGTCTCTCTTCATTGTAACCAGAGGTCTCACAGTCTCTCTTCATTGTAACCAGAGGTCTCACAGTCTCTCTTCATTGTAACCAGAGGTCTCACAGTCTCTCTTCATTAACCAGAGGTCTCAGTCTCTTCATTGTCTCTCTTCATTGTAACCAGAGGTCTCACAGTCTCTCTTCATTGTAACCAGAGAGGTAACCAGAGGTCTCACAGTCTCTCTTCATTGTAACCAGAGGTCTCACAGTCTCTCTTCATTGTAACCAGAGTCTCTTCATTGTAACCAGACAGTCTCTCTCTCTTCATTGTAACCAGAGGTCTCACAGTCTCTCTTCATTGTAACCAGAGGTCTCACAGTCTCTCTTCATTGTAACCAGAGGTCTCACAGTCTCTCTTCATTGTAACCAGAGGTCTCACAGTCTCTCTTCATTGTAACCAGAGGTCTCACAGTCTCTCTTCATTGTAACCAGAGGTCTCACAGTCTCTCTTCATTGTAACCAGAGGTCTCACAGTCTCTCTTCATTGTAACCAGAGGTCTCACAGTCTCTCTTCATTGTAACCAGAGGGTCTCACAGTCTCTCTTCATTGTAACCAGAGGTCTCACAGTCTCTCTTCATTGTAACCAGAGGTCTCAGTCTCTCTTCATTGTAACCAGAGGTCTCACAGTCTCTCTTCATTGTAACCAGAGGTCTCACAGTCTCTCTTCATTGTAACCAGAGGTCTCACAGTCTCTCTTCATTGTAACCAGAGGTCTCACAGTCTCTCTCATTGTAACCAGGTCTCTCTTCATTGTAACCAGAGGTCTCACAGTCTCTCTTCATTGTAACCAGAGGTCTCACAGTCTCTCTTCATTGTAACCAGAGGTCTCACAGTCTCTCTTCATTGTAACCAGAGGTCTCACAGTCTCTCTTCATTGTAACCAGAGGTCTCACAGTCTCTCTTCATTGTAACCAGAGGTCTCACAGTCTCTCTTCATTGTAACCAGAGGGTCTCTCTTCATTGTAACCAGAGGTCTCACAGTCTCTCTTCATTGTAACCAGAGGTCTCACAGTCTCTCTTCATTGTAACCAGAGGTCTCTCTCTTCATTGTAACCAGAGGGTCTTCATTGTAACCAGAGGTCTCACAGTCTCTCTTCATTGTAACCAGAGGTCTCACAGTCTTCTCTTCATTGTAACCAGAGGGTCTCTCTTCATTGTAACCAGAGGTCTCACTCTCTTCATTGTAACCAGAGGTCTCACAGTCTCTCTTCATTGTAACCAGAGGTCTCACAGTCTCTCTTCATTGTAACCAGAGGTCTCACAGTCTCTCTTCATTGTAACCAGAGGTCTCACAGTCTCTCTTCATTGTAACCAGAGGTCTCACAGTCTCTCTTCATTGTAACCAGAGGTCTCACAGTCTCTCTTCATTGTAACCAGAGGTCTCACAGTCTCTCTTCATTGTAACCAGAGGTCTCATTGTAACAGAGGTCTCTCTTCATTGTAACCAGAGGTCTCACAGTCTCTCTTCATTGTAACCAGAGGTCTCACAGTCTCTCTTCATTGTAACCAGAGTCTTCATTGTAACCAGAGGGTCTCACAGTCTCTTCATTGTAACCAGAGGTCTCACAGTCTCTCTTCATTGTAACCAGAGGTCTCACAGTCTCTCTTCATTGTAACCAGAGGTCTTCATTGTAACCAGTCTCTCTTCATTGTAACCAGAGGTCTCACAGTCTCTCTTCTCACAGTCTCTCTTCATTGTGTCTAAGTCTCTCTTCATTGAGGTCTCACAGTCTCTCTTCATTGTAACCAGAGGTCTCACAGTCTCTCTTCATTGTAACCAGAGGTCTCACAGTCTCTCTTCATTGTAACCAGAGGTCTCACAGTCTCTCTCTTCATTGTAACCAGAGGTCTCACAGTCTCTCTTCATTGTAACCAGAGGTCTCACAGTCTCTCTTCATTGTAACCAGAGGTCTCACAGTCTCTCTTCATTGTAACCAGAGGTCTCACAGTCTCTCTTCATTGTAACCAGAGGTCTCACAGTCTCTCTTCATTGTAACCAGAGGTCTCACAGTCTCTCTTCATTGTAACCAGAGGTCTCACAGTCTCTCTTCATTGTAAGTCTCTCTTCCAGAGGTCTCACAGTCTCTCTTCATTGTAACCAGAGGTCTCACAGTCTCTCTTCACCCAGAGGTCTCTCTTCATTGTAACCAGAGTCTCACAGTCTCTCTTCATTGTAACCAGAGGTCTCACAGTCTCTCTTCATTGTAACCAGAGGTCTCACAGTCTCTCTTCATTGTAACCAGAGGTCTCACAGTCTCTCTTCATTGTAACCAGAGGTCTCACAGTCTCTCTTCATTGTAACCAGAGGTCTCACAGTCTCTCTTCATTGTAACCAGAGGTCTCACAGTCTCTCTTCATTGTAACCAGAGGGTCTCACAGTCTCTCTTCATTGTAACCAGAGGTCTCACAGTCTCTCTTCATTGTAACCAGAGGTCTCACAGTCTCTCTTCATTGTAACCAGAGGTCTCACAGTCTCTCTTCATTGTAACCAGAGGTCTCACAGTCTCTCTTCATTGTAACCAGAGGTCTCACAGTCTCTCTTCATTGTAACCAGAGGTCTCACAGTCTCTCTTCATTGTAACCAGAGGTCTCACAGTCTCTCTTCATTGTAACCAGAGGTCTCACAGTCTCTCTTCATTGTAACCAGAGGTCTCACAGTCTCTCTTCATTGTAACCAGAGGTCTCACAGTCTCTCTTCATTGTAACCAGAGGTCTCACAGTCTCTCTTCATTGTAACCAGAGGTCTCATTGTAACCAGAGGCACAGTCTCTCTTCATTGTAACCAGAGGTCTCACAGTCTCTCTCTTCATTGTAACCAGAGGTCTCATTGTAACCAGAGGTCTCTCTCTTCATTGTAACCAGAGGTCACACAGTCTCTCTTCATTGTAACCAGAGGTCTCACAGTCTCTCTTCATTGTAACCAGAGGTCTCACAGTCTCTCTTCATTGTAACCAGAGGTCTCACAGTCTCTTCATTGTAACCAGAGGTCTCACAGTCTCTCTTCATTGTAACCAGAGGTCTCACAGTCTCTCTTCATTGTAACCAGAGGTCTCACAGTCTCTCTTCATTGTAACCAGAGGTCTCACAGTCTCTCTTCATTGTAACCAGAGGTCTCACAGTCTCTCTTCATTGTAACCAGAGGTCTCACAGTCTCTCTTCATTGTAACCAGAGGTCTCACAGTCTCTCTCATTGTAACCAGAGTCATTGTAACCAGACAGTCTTCATTGTAACCAGAGGTCTCACAGTCTCTCTTCATTGTAACCAGAGGTCTCACAGTCTCTCTTCATTGTCACAACCAGAGGTCTCACAGTCTCATTGTAACCAGAGGTCTCACAGTCTCTCTTCATTGTAACCAGAGGTCTCACAGTCTCTCTTCATTGTAACCAGAGGTCTCACAGTCTCTCTTCATTGTAACCAGAGGTCTCACAGTCTCTCATTTCATTGTAACCAGAGGTCTCACAGTCTCTCTTCATTGTAACCAGAGGAGGTCTCACAGTCTCTCTTCATTGTCTCTCTTAACCAGAGGCTTCTTCTCACAGTCTCTCTTCATTGTAACCAGAGGTCTCACAGTCTCTCTTCATTGTAACCTTCATTGTAACCAGAGGTCTCACAGTCTCTCTTCATTGTAACCAGAGGTCTCACAGTCTCTCTTCATTGTAACCAGAGTCTCACAGTCTTCACAGAGTCACTCTCTTCATTGTAACCAGAGGTCTCACAGTCTCTCTTCATTGTAACCAGAGGTCTCACAGTCTCTCTTCATTGTAACCAGAGGTCTCACAGTCTCTCTTCATTGTAACCAGAGGTCTCACAGTCTCTCTTCATTGTAACCAGAGGTCTCACAGTCTCTCTTCATTGTAACCAGAGGTCTCACAGTCTCTCTTCATTGTAACCAGAGGTCTCACAGTCTCTCTTCATTGTAACCAGAGGTCTCACAGTCTCTCTTCATTGTAACCAGAGGTCTCACAGTCTCTCTTCATTGTAACCAGAGGTCTCACAGTCTCTCTTCATTGTAACCAGAGGTCTCACAGTCTCTCTTCATTGTAACCAGAGGTCACAGTCTCTCTTCATTGTAACCAGAGGTCTCACAGTCTCTCTTCATTGTAACCAGAGAGGTCTCACAGTCTCTCTTCATTGTAACCAGAGGTCACACAGTCTCTCTTCATTGTAACCAGAGGGTCTCTTCATTGTAACAGTCTCTCTTCATTGTAACCAGAGAGGTCTCACAGTCTCTCTTCATTGTAACCAGAGGGTCTTCTCTTCATTGTAACCAGTCTCAGTCTCTTCATTGTAACCAGAGGTCTCACAGTCTCTCTTCATTGTAACCAGAGGTCTCACAGTCTCTCTTCATTGTAACCAGGTCTCACAGTCTCTCTTCATTGTAACCAGAGGTCACAGTCTCTCTTCATTGTAACCAGAGGTCTCACAGTCTCTCTTCATTGTAACCAGAGGTCTCACAGTCTCTCTTCATTGTAACCAGAGGTCTCACAGTCTCTCTCTTCATTGTAACCAGAGGTCTCACAGTCTCTCTTCATTGTAACCAGAGGTCATTGTAACCAGAGGTCACACAGTCTCTCTTCATTGTAACCAGAGGTCACACAGTCTCTCTTCATTGTAACCAGAGGTCTCACAGTCTCTCTTCATTGTAACAGAGGTCTCAGTCTCTCTTCATTGTAACCAGAGGGTCTCACAGTCTCTCTTCATTGTAACCAGAGGTCTCACAGTCTCTCTTCATTGTCACAACCAGAGGTCTCACAGTCTCTCTTCATTGTAACCAGAGGTCTCACAGTCTCTCTTCATTGTAACCAGAGGTCTCACAGTCTCTCTTCATTGTAACCAGAGGTCTCACAGTCTCTCTTCATTGTAACCAGAGGTCTCACAGTCTCTTCATTGTAACCAGAGGTCTCACAGTCTCTCTTCATTGTAACCAGAGGTCTCACAGTCTCTCTTCATTGTAACCAGAGGTCTCACAGTCTCTCTTCATTGTAAGTCTCTTCCAGAGGTCTCACAGTCTCTCTTCATTGTAAAACCAGAGTCTCTACTCTCTCTTCATTGTAACCTCACAGTCTCTCTTCATTGTAACAGAGGTCTCACAGTCTCTCTTCATTGTAACCAGAGGTCTCTCTCTTCATTGTCACAGTCTCTCTTCATTGTAACCAGAGGTCTCACAGTCTCTCTTCATTGTAACCAGAGGTCTCACAGTCTCTCTTCATTGTAACCAGAGGTCTCACAGTCTCTCTTCATTGTAACCAGAGGTCTCACAGTCTCTCTTCATTGTAACCAGAGGTCACACAGTCACACAGTCTCTCTTCATTGTAACCAGAGGTCTCACAGTCTCTCTTCATTGTAACCAGAGGTCTCACAGTCTCTCTTCATTGTAACCAGAGGTCTCACAGTCTCTCTTCATTGTAACCAGAGGTCTCACAGTCTCTCTTCATTGTAACCAGAGGTCTCACAGTCTCTCTTCATTGTAACCAGAGGTCTCACAGTCTCTCTTCATTGTAACCAGAGGTCTCTCTTCATTGTAACCAGAGGTCTCACAGTCTCTCTTCATTGTAACCAGAGGTCTCACAGTCTCTCTTCATTGTAACCAGAGGTCTCATTGTAACCAGAGGTCTCACAGTCTCTCTTCATTGTAACCAGAGGTCTCACAGTCTCTCTTCATTGTAACCAGAGGTCTCACAGTCTCTCTTCATTGTAACCAGAGGTCTCACAGTCTCTCTTCCATTGTAACCAGAGTCAGTCTCTTCATTGTAACCAGTCTCTCTTCATTGGTCTCACAGTCTCTCTTCATTGTAACCAGAGGTCTCACAGTCTCTCTTCATTGTAACCAGAGGTCTCACAGTCTCTCTTCATTGTAACCAGAGGGTCTCACCAGAGGTCTCACAGTCTCTCTTCATTGTAACCAGAGGTCTCACAGTCTCTCTTCATTGTAACCAGAGGTCTCACAGTCTCTCTTCATTGTAACCAGAGGTCTCACAGTCTCTCTTCATTGTAACCAGAGGTCACACAGTCTCTCTTCATTGTAACCAGAGGTCACACAGTCTTCATTGTAACAGGTCTCTCTCTTCATTGTAACCAGAGGTCTCACAGTCTCTCTTCATTGTAACCAGAGGTCTCACAGTCTCTTCTTCATTGTAACCAGAGGTCTCAAGTCTCTCTTCATTGTAACCAGAGGTCTCACAGTCTCTCTTCATTGTAACCAGAGGTCTCACAGTCTCTCTTCATTGTAACCAGAGGTCTCACAGTCTCTCTTCATTGTAACCAGAGGTCTCACAGTCTCTCTTCATTGTAACCAGACACAGTCTCTCTTCATTGTAACCAGAGGTCTCACAGTCTCTCTTCATTGTAACCAGAGGTCTCACAGTCTCTCTTCATTGTAACCAGAGGTCTCACAGTCTCTCTTCATTGTAACCAGAGGTCTCACAGTCTCTCTTCATTGTAACCAGAGGTCTCACAGTCTCTCTTCATTGTAACCAGAGGTCTCACAGTCTCTCTTCATTGTAACCAGAGGTCTCACAGTCTCTCTTCATTGTAACCAGAGGTCTCACAGTCTCTCTTCATTGTAACCAGAGGTCTCACAGTCTCTCTTCATTGTAACCAGAGGTCTCACAGTCTCTCTTCATTGTAACCAGAGGTCTCACAGTCTCTCTTCATTGTAACCAGAGGTCTCACAGTCTCTCTTCATTGTAACCAGAGGGTCTCATTGTAACCAGAGTCTCTCTTCATTGTAACCAGAGGTCTCACAGTCTCTCTTCATTGTAACCAGAGGTCTCACAGTCTCTCTTCATTGTAACCAGAGGTCTCACAGTCTCTCTTCATTGTAACCAGAGGTCTCACAGTCTCTCTTCATTGTAACCAGAGGTCTCACAGTCTCTCTTCATTGTAACCAGAGGTCTCACAGTCTCTCTTCATTGTAACCAGAGGTCTCACAGTCTCTCTTCATTGTAACCAGAGGTCTCACAGTCTCTCTTCATTGTAACCAGAGGTCTCACAGTCTCTCTTCATTGTAACCAGAGGTCTCACAGTCTCTCTTCATTGTAACCAGAGGTCTCACAGTCTCTCTTCATTGTAACCAGAGGTCTCACAGTCTCTCTCTTTGTAAACCAGAGGTCTCACAGTCTCTCTTCATTGTAACCAGAGGTCTCACAGTCTCTCTTCATTGTAACCAGAGGTCTCACAGTCTCTCTTCATTGTAACCAGAGGTCTCACAGTCTCTCTTCATTGTAACCAGAGGTCTCACAGTCTCTCTTCATTGTAACCAGAGGTCTCACAGTCTCTCTTCATTGTAACCAGAGGTCTCACAGTCTCTCTTCATTGTAACCAGAGGTCTCACAGTCTCTCTTCATTGTAACCAGAGGTCTCACACAGTCTCTCTTCATTGTAACCAGAGGTCTCACAGTCTCTCTTCATTGTAACCAGAGGTCTCACAGTCTCTCTTCATTGTAACAGTCTCACAGTCTCTCTTCATTGTAACCAGACCAGTCTCTCTTCATTGTAACCAGAGGTCTCACAGTCTCTCTTCATTGTAACCAGAGGGTCTTCACAGAGTCTCTCTCTTCATTGTAACCAGAGGTCTCACAGTCTCTCTCTTCATTGTAACCAGAGGTCTCACAGTCTCTCTTCATTGTAACCAGAGGTCTCACAGTCTCTCTTCATTGTAACCAGAGGTCTCACAGTCTCTCTTCATTGTAACCAGAGGTCTCACAGTCTCTCTTCATTGTAACCAGAGGTCTCACAGTCTCTCTTCATTGTAACCAGAGGTCTCACAGTCTCTCTTCATTGTAACCAGAGGTCTCACAGTCTCTCTTCATTGTAACCAGAGGTCTCACAGTCTCTCTTCATTGTAACCAGAGGTCTCACAGTCTCTCTTCATTGTAACCAGAGGTCTCACAGTCTCTCTTCATTGTAACCAGAGGTCTCACAGTCTCTCTTCATTGTAACCAGAGGTCTCACAGTCTCTCTTCATTGTAACCAGAGGTCTCACAGTCTCTCTTCATTGTAACCAGAGTCTCACAGTCTCTCTCTCTTCATTGTAACCAGAGGTCTCACAGTCTCTCTTCATTGTAACCAGAGGTCTCACAGTCTCTCTTCATTGTAACCAGAGGTCTCACAGTCTTCATTGTAACAGAGGTCTCACAGTCTCTTCATTGTAACCAGAGGTCTCACAGTCTCTCTTCATTGTAACCAGAGGTCTCACAGTCTCTCTTCATTGTAACCAGAGGTCTCACAGTCTCTCTTCATTGTGTCTCACAGTCTCTCTTCATTGTAACCAGAGGTCTCACAGTCTCTCTTCATTGTAACCAGAGGTCTCACAGTCTCTCTTCATTGTAACCAGAGGTCTCACAGTCTCTCTTCATTGTAACCAGAGGTCTTCATTGTAACCAGAGGTCTCACAGTCTCTCTTCATTGTAACCAGAGGTCACACAGTCTCTCTTCATTGTAACCAGAGGTCTCACAGTCTCTCTTCATTGTAACCAGAGGTCACACAGTCTTGCTCTTCATTGTAACCAGAGGTCACACAGTCTCTCTTCATTGTAACCAGAGGTCTCACAGTCTCTCTTCATTGTAACCAGAGGTCTCACAGTCTCTTCATTGTAACCAGAGGTCACACAGTCTCTCTTCATTGTAACCAGAGGTCTCACAGTCTCTCTTCATTGTCAGAGGTCTCTCTTCATTGTAACCAGAGGTCTCACAGTCTTGCTCTTCATTGTAACCAGAGGTCACACAGTCTCTCTTCTCAGAGGTTCACAGCTCTTCATTGTAACCAGAGGTCACACAGTCTTGCTCTTCATTGTAACCAGAGGGCACACAGTCTCTCTTCATTGTCAGAGGTCACACAGTCTCTCTTCATTGTAACCAGAGGTCACACAGTCTTGCTCTTCATTGTAACCAGAGGTCACAGTCAGTCTTGCTCTTCATTGTAACCAGAGGTCTCACAGTCTCTCTTCATTGTAACCAGAGGTCTCACAGTCAGAGGTCTCACAGCTCTTCATTGTAACCAGAGGTCTCACAGTCTCTCTTCATTGTAACCAGAGGTCTCACAGTCTCTCTTCATTGTAACCAGAGGTCTCACAGTCAGAGGTCTCTCTTCATTGTAACCAGAGGTCTCACAGTCTCTCTTCATTGTAACCAGAGGTCTCACAGTCTCTCTTCATTGTAACCAGAGGTCTCACAGTCTCTCTTCATTGTAACCAGAGGTCTCACAGTCTCTCTTCATTGTAACCAGAGGGCACACAGTCTCTCTTCATTGTAACCAGAGGTCTCACAGTCTCTCTTCATTGTAACCAGAGGTCTCACAGTCTCTCTTCATTGTAACCAGAGGTCAGTCTCTCTTCACAGAGTCACAGTCTCTCTTCATTGTAACCAGAGGTCTCACAGTCTCTCTTCATTGTAACCAGAGGTCTCACAGTCTCTCTTCATTGTAACCAGAGGGTCTCACAGTCTCTCTCTTCATTGTAACCAGAGGTCTCACAGTCTCTCTTCATTGTAACCAGAGGGCACACAGTCTCTCTTCATTGTAACCAGAGGTCTCACAGTCTCTCTTCATTGTAACCAGAGGTCTCACAGTCTTGCTCTTCATTGTAACCAGAGGGCACACAGTCTCTCTTCATTGTAACCAGAGGTCTCACAGTCTCTCTTCATTGTAACCAGAGGTCTCACAGTCTCTCTTCATTGTAACCAGAGGTCTCACAGTCTCTCTTCATTGTAACCAGAGGTCACACAGTCTCTCTTCATTGTAACCAGAGGGCACACAGTCTTGCTCTTCATTGTAACCAGAGGTCTCACAGTCTCTCTTCATTGTAACCAGAGGGCACACAGTCTCTCTTCATTGTAACCAGAGGGCACACAGTCTTGCTCTTCATTGTAACCAGAGGTCTCACAGTCTTGCTCTTCATTGTAACCAGAGGTCTCACAGTCTTGCTCTTCATTGTAACCAGAGGTCTCACAGTCTCTCTTCATTGTAACCAGAGGTCTCACAGTCACAGTCTCTCTTCATTGTAACCAGAGGTCTCACAGTCTCTTCATTGTAACCAGAGGTCTTCATTGTAACCAGAGGTCTCACAGTCTCTCTTCATTGTAACCAGAGGTCTCACAGTCTCTCTTCATTGTAACCAGAGGTCTCACAGTCTCTCTTCATTGTAACCAGAGGTCTCACAGTCTCTCTTCATTGTAACCAGAGGTCTCACAGTCTCTCTTCATTGTAACCAGAGGTCTCACAGTCTCTCTTGGCTGAGAGTTGAGGAAAGACACTAATTGTTTTAATAACAAAGTGTTGGAAATTCCAAATAGTTTCCATAGTCACGGTACACACAGCTCTGACACACACACTTACCCCACCAGACATGCCACCAGGGGTCTTTTCACAGTCCCCAGGTCCAGAACACATTAAAGGAAACGCACAGTATTATACAGAGCCGTGAGTGCCTGGTGCTCCCTTCTATCTTATATACAGTATTATATACAGTATTATACAGAGCTGTGAGTGCCTGGTGCTCCCTTCTATCTTATACAGTATTATACAGAGCCGTGAGTGCCTGGTGCTCCCTTCCATCTTATATACAGTATTATACAGAGCCGTGAGTGCATGGTGCTCCCTTCTATCTCATATACAGTATTTTACAGAGCCGTGAGTGCCTGGTGCTCCCTTCTATCTTATATACAGTATTATACAGAGCCGTGAGTGCATGGTGCTCCCTTCTATCTTATATACAGTATTATACAGAGCCGTGAGTGCATGGTGCTCCCTTCTATCTTATATACAGTATTATACAGAGCCGTGAGTGCCTGGTGCTCCCTTCTATCTTATACAGAGCCGTGAGTGCCTGGTGCTCCCTTCCATCTTATACAGTATTATACAGAGCCGTGAGTGCATGGTGCTCCCTTCTATCTTATATACAGTATTATACAGAGCCGTGAGTGCCTGGTGCTCCCTTCTATCTTATATACAGTATTATACACAGCCGTGAGTGCATGGTGCTCCCTTCTATCTTATATACAGTATTATACAGAGCCGTGAGTGCCTGGTGCTCCCTTCTATCTTATACAGCGCTAGTGAACCTCAGACCTGGTTTGGAAACAACCGATGAACTAATAGCTCACGACACAACGCCTCTCCATGTGACCATGTGACCTCCATGTGACTTGTTGTGTGTATGTACTGACAAGTATGTGTAACTGATAGATACACACACACACACACACACACTACATATGCATGTTTTTAAATATATGTAAACTGTGAAGTATTTTTTTCTATATTGTATTTTTTGTTATGTGTCAGATCCCAGTAAAGACTAGCTGTCTCAGTTGCCGTCGGCGACTGGGGATCCTAATAAATCACACGTTAGGACCTCTGATCCCCGTTCCCTGTGTGTGACTGGGATTCTGTAGCCATTCACATCAGCACAGCATTTTGCCATCACAGTCGCCATTCATTCAGCCTGTACATCCATTGCTTTAGCCTGGTTATTTCTAAGCATTTCCTATTTGTTTTTGTATTTTATTGAACCTTTATTTAACTAGGAAAGTCAGTTAAGAACAAATTCTTATTTACAATGACGGCCTACACCGGCCAAACCCTTTACGACACTGGGCCAATTGTGCGCCGCCCAATGGGACTCCCAATCATGGCTGGTTGTGATACAGCCTGGACTCGAACCGATAGACATATCGGTCCTGGATGGCAGGAAGCTCGGCCCCTGTGATTTACTGGGCCGTACGCACTACCCTCTGTAGCGCCTTGCGGTCGGATGCCGAGCAGTTTCCATACCAAGCGGTGTTGCAGCCAGTCAAGATGCTCTCGATGGTGCAGCTGTAGAACTTTTGGAGGATCTGAGGACCCAGATCCTTTCAGCCTGCTGAGGGGGAAGAGGTGTTGTTGTGCCCTCTTAAGGACTGTGTTAGTTTGTGTGGACCATGATATACCGTTGGTGATGTGAACACAGAGGAACTTGAACCCCACACCACTACAGCCCCGTTGAAGTGATGGATCCTTGGTGATGTGAACACAGAGGAACTTGAACCCCACACCACTACAGAAGTGATGAAGTGATGGGCGTGTGCTTGGCCCTCTGTTTCCTGTGTTTTCCACAGTCAACTCTTTTGTCTTGCTGATGTTGAGGCAGAGGTTGTTGTCCTGGCACCGTACTGCCAGGTCTCTGACCTCCTACCTATTAGGTGTCTCATCGTCTGTGATCAGGCCTTCCACTGTCGTGTCATCACCAAACATGATGGTGTTGGAGTCGTGCGAGTCCGTTGTGGGTGAAGGTAGTATAGGAGGGACTAAGCTTGCACCAGTGAGGGGCCCCCGTGTTGAGGGTGAGTATGCGTTGTTCCCTACCCTCACTACCTGGTTGCGGCCTGTCAGGAAGTCCAGTTGTAGAGGGAGGTGTTCAGTCCCAGGGTCCTTAGCTAAGTCATGAACGCGGAGGGGACTATGGTGTTGAACGCTGAGCTGTAGTCAATGAATATCATTTTCACATAGGTGTTCCTTTTGTCCAGGTGGGAAAAGCCAGCAGCATACCACCCTGCATACCACTGCTGGCTTGCTTCTGAAACTAAGCAGAGTTGGTCCTGGTCAGTTCCTGGATGGGAGGCCAGATGCTGCTGGAAGTGGTGTTGGAGGGCCAGTAGGAGGCACTCTTTCCTCTGGTCTAAAAAAATATCCCAATGCCCCAGGGCAGTGATACACACTGCCCTGTGTAGGGTGCTGTCTTTCGGATGGGACGTTAAACGGGTGTCCTGACTCTCTGAGGTCATTAAAGATCCCATGGCACTTATCATAAGAGTAGGGGTGTTAACCCCGGTGTCCTGGCTAAATTCCCAATCTGGCCCTCATACCATCACGGTCACCTAATAATCCCCAGTTTACTATTGGCTCATTCATCCCCCTCCTCTCCCCTGTAACTATTCCCCAGGTCGTTGCTGTAAATGAGAACGTGTCTCAGTCAATTTACCTGGTAAAATAACAGATCAATAAAATAAAAAGGCCAGTGTGGAGATTGAGTCGTCTGTGGATCTGTTGGGGAGGTATGTGAACTGGACTGGATCCAGGGTGTCTGGGATGATGGTGTTGATGTGAGTCATGACCAGCCTCTCAAACCAGTGTCTACATTCAGTTCAGTCAAAAGTTTGGACATACGACACATGTATGTATGTATGTATGTATACACACAGTACCAGTCAAAACTTTGGACACACCTACTCATTCCAGGGTTTTTCTTTATTTGTACTATTTTCTACATTGTAGAATAACAGTGAAAACATCAAAACTATGAAATAACACATGTAGTAACCAAAAAAGTGTTAAACGAATCAAAATATATTTGAAATTTTTCAAAGGAGCTACCCTTTGCCTTGAGGACATCTTTAAACACTCTTGGCATTCTCTCAACCAGCTTCATGAGGTGGAATGCATTTCAGTTTACATAAAAATCACTTCCAAACCAAATGGTATAACGATATAAGATCTTAATCGGAAGTATTTAGTGAATTGCTCAATATGCGCATCGAGCGCAGCCTTGACTCTCTTTAGAACGCAGCAGGTAATCTCGCGATAACAGCACAGATCTTGTTCTAGGAAAGGAGGGAGTTCGAAGTTGTGCTAGCTAGCAGTTGTTACTATCTATAACTACCTAACTAGTCAACTTTTTAAACGTCAAGTTCCAAGGTAAGATCTGATCAAGCTGTATAATAAATTCTATAACGTGTCCATATGATTTAATAGTCGGATTATTTGCCGACGTCTATCCGATCAACATGTGTCGACAATTTGCCGATTGAGCTTGCTAGCTAACGTTAGCTAACTAGGGGATTCGAGACGTCTAGGTAACCAACGTTAACTATCATAGAGAAGTTGTTGTGATCACATTTATGTTCAACTACGACGTGTGACTCGTCCATCCTTAAAATAACCGAGTAAATCCATAGTTATTAGGCAACCCTGGTAGCAGGTTAGCATGGCTAGTTTGTTACTCGTTCACGTTAGTAGCTCTGGTCATTGGCGTTACATGCGGCTTGACCCTTCATCTTTCCAATTGTGCAAAGTCACCAAAGTACCGACCAACTTTTTTCTCTTGTATGCGCATTTCAAACATCATGTCGCGACTTTCGGACACTTTTTCCTTTTATTTAACCCCAGACTAGCTTTGCGCATGTGTCGGATCAGCAGTACGAGTTGTGCATCCGACGCTAGCTTTTTATTTCTTTATTTAAATAAACCCTAACCCGGAAGATGTTGGGCCAATTGTGACACAGCCTGGAATCGAACCAGGGTCTGTAGTGACGCCTGTAGTACTGAGATGCAGTGCCTTAAACTGCTGCGCCACTCTGGAGCTAGCTAACATGCATCTTCTTGCCCACCAGAGATAGTCGCCCCAAAATGCTCGTTGACCATGGACATAGCCTCCTATGTCACATAGGAATATGAAGCTACTGAAAATGTTGCCAGCTAATTACCCTCTCTGTTCTAGTGCAGTAAGCTTGTAAAAAAATGAACAGTTGACCATGGACATTGTATGTAGCTCCTGTAAATATTGTTCTCTCTCTCTTATAGAAGCTACAGCAACCTTGTAAACAGTTGACCACCATGGACATCGTAGCTTCTGTAATGTTGGTCTCTCTCTTATAGAAGCGACAGCAACCTTGTAAACAGTTGACCACCATGGACATCGTAGCTCCTGTAAATATTGGTCTCTCTCTCTCTTATAGAAGCTACAGCAACCTTGTAAACAGTTGACCACCATGGACATCGTAGCTCCTGTAATGTTGGTCTCTCTCTCTCTTATAGAAGCTACAGCAACCTTGTAAACAGTTGACCACCATGGACATCGTAGCTCCTGTAATGTTGGTCTCTCTCTCTCTTATAGAAGCTACAGCAACCTTGTAAACAGTTGACCTCCATGGACATCGTGGCTCCTGTCAATATTGGTCTCTCTCTTATAGAAGCTACAGCAACCTTGTAAACAGTTGACCACCATGGACATCGTGGCTCCTGTACATTTTGGTCTCTCTCTTATAGAAGCTACATCAACCTTGTAAACAGTTGACCACCATGGACATCGTAGCTCCTGTAAATGTTGGTCTCTCTCTCTCTTATAGAAGCTACAGCAACCTTGTAAACAGTGGACCACCATGGACATCGTAGCTCCTGTAATGTTGGTCTCTCTCTCTTATAGAAGCTACAGCAACCTTGTAAACAGTGGACCACCATGGACATCGTAGCTACTGTAAATGTTGGTTTCTCTCTTATAGAAGCTACAGCAACCTTGTAAACAGTGGACCACCATGGACATCGTAGCTCCTGTAAATATTGGTCTCTCTCTTATAGAAGCTACAGCAACCTTGTAAACAGTTGACCACCATGGACATCGTAGCTCCTGTAAATATTGGTCTCTCTCTTATAGAAGCTACAGCAACCTTGTAAACAGTGGACCACCATGGACATCGTAGCTCCTGTAAATATTGGTCACTCTCTCTCTTATAGAAGCTACAGCAACCTTGTAAACAGTTGACCACCATGGACATCGTAGCTCCTGTAAATGTTGGTCTCTCTCTTATAGAAGCGACAGCAACCTTGTAAACAGTGGACCACCATGGACATCGTGGCTCCTGTAATGTTGGTCTCTCTCTTATAGAAGCGACAGCAACCTTGTAAACAGTGGACCACCATGGACATCGTGGCTCCTGTAATGTTGGTCTCTCTCTTATAGAAGCTACAGCAACCTTGTAAACAGTTGACCACCATGGACATTGAGGATGACACGACGGTGTTCTCCACTCTGAAGTCCTTTAAGAGTTTCATCTCTCTTCCGGACACGTCTCGGAACCAGGGAGAACCCACCCCGGTGCAGAGCCACGTCCTACAGAACCAGTACCTGCAGAGATTACAGGTGGGTGGAGTAGGACAGACACACACAGAACCACGTCCTACAGAACCAGTACCTGCAGAGGTTACAGGTGGTTGGAGTAGGACAGACATGTAGGGAGAGACACACCTTCCCGGGTGCAGCACCACATCCTACACCAACAGTATTTAGAGGACAGAGGTAGTGGGACTGTGACACATTGTGTTGTTGTGAATGACCAGAGACTGCAGAGAGAAGGTTCAGTCTGAAACCTGTGTATGTAAGACACAGGAAGTGACCCGTGTGTCTCTGTGTGTAGTTGCTGGAGGCAGCAGAGAAGGTGCAGTCTAAAACCCAGCTGATCCAGATGGACCAGGAGAAGAGACAGATGGAGATCAGTCACAAGAGAGCACGCATCGAACTGGAGAAGAACGCTACGCTGAGCGCTAGGGACTTTGAGGTATGTAACACACACACCTGGAGGTAACACACACACACCTGGAGGTAACACACACATACACACACACCTGGAGGTAACACACACATACACACACACCTGGAGGTAACACACACATACACACACACCTGGAGGTAACACACACATACACACACACCTGGAGGTAACACACATACACACACACCTGGAGGTAACACACACATACACACACACCTGGAGGTAACACACACATACACACACACCTGGAGGTAACACACACATACACACACACCTGGAGGTAACACACACATACACACACACCTGGAGGTAACACACACATACACACACACCTGGAGGTAACACACACATACACACACACCTGGAGGTAACACACACATACACACACACCTGGAGGTAACACACACATACACACACACCTGGAGGTAACACACACACACACACACACCTGGAGGTAGCACACACACACACACCTGGAGGTAACACACACATACACACACACCTGGAGGTAACACACACACACACACACACCTGGAGTAGCACACACACACACACACACACACACACACACACCTGGAGGTAACACACACATACACACACACCTGGAGGTAACACACACACACACACACACCTGGAGGTAGCACACACACACACACACACCTGGAGGTAACACACACACATACACCTGGAGGTAACACACACACACACACACCTGGAGGTAACACACACACACACACACCTGGAGGTAACACACACACACACACACACCTGGAGGTACACACACACACACACACCTGGAGTAACACACACACACACACACCTGGAGTAACACACACACACACACACACCTGGAGGTAACACACACACACACACACACCTGGAGGTAGCACACACACACACACACACACACCTGGAGGTAGCACACACACACACACACACACCTGGAGGTAGCACACACACACACACACACACCTGGAGGTAGCACACACACATACACCTGGAGGTAGCACACACATACATACACCTGGAGGTAGCACACACATACATACACCTGGAGGTAACACACACACACACACCTGGAGGTACACACACACACACATACACCTGGACGTAACACACACACACACACACACCTGGAGGTAACACAAGCACACACACACACCTGGAGGTAACACATACACCTGGAGGTAACACACACACACACACCTGGAGGTAACACACACACACACACACACCTGGAGGTAACACACACACACACACACACCTGGAGGTAACACACACACACACACACCTGGACACACACACACACACACACACACACCTGGAGGTAACACACACACACACACACACACACCTGGACACACACACACACACACACACACACCTGGAGGTAACACACACACACACACACACACACACACACACACCTGGAGGTAACACACACACACACACACCTGGAGGTACACACACACACACACACACACACACACACACACCTGGAGGTAACACACACACACACACACACACACCTGGAGGTAACACACACACACACACACACCTGGAGGTAACACACACACACACACACCTGGAGGTAACACACACACACACACACACCTGGAGGTACACACACACACACACACACACCTGGAGGTAACACACACACACACACAACACCTGGAGGTAACACACACACACACACACCTGGAGGTAACACACACACACACACACCTGGAGGTAACACACACACACACACACACCTGGAGGTAAGACACAGGCACACACACACACCTGGAGTTCTTTATTTACTGGTCTATTCCATATTCTGTGTTCTGAACACTTCTACACACACACACACACACCTGGAGGTAACACACACACACACACACACACCTGGAGGTAACACACACACACACACACATACCTGGAGGTAACACACACACACACACACACACCTGGAGGTAACACACACACACACACACACACACCTGGAGGTAACACACACACACACACACCACACACACACACACCTGGAGGTAACACACACAACACACACACACACACACACACACCTGGAGGTAACACACACACACACACACACCTGGAGGTACACACACACACACACCACACACACACCTGGAGGTAACACACACACACACACACACACACACACACACACACACACACACACCTGGAGGTAACACACACACACACACACACACACACCACACACACACACACACACACACACACACACACACACACACCTGGAGGTACACACACACACACACACACCTGGAGGTACACACACACACACACACACCACACACACAACACACACACACACACACCTGGAGGTAACACACACACACACACACACCTGGAGGTAACACACACACACACACACCTGGAGGTAACACACACACACACACACACACACACCTGGAGGTAACACACACACACACACACACACCTGGAGGTAACACACACACACACACACACACACACCTGGAGGTACACACACACACACACACACACACCTGGAGGTACACACACACACACACACCTGGAGGTAACACACACACACACACACACACCTGGAGGTAACACACACACACACACACACACCTGGAGGTAACACACACACACACACACACACCTGGAGGTAACACACACACACACACACACACACATACACCTGGAGGTAACACACACACACACACACACACATACACCTAAAGGACTGTATAAAGGACCATCTCTGAACGTGTTTAAAGGTTAGTTAGTATCTGAGAGGCCTGTGAGGATGAGATGGTGTGCTGAGAGCCACAGGCAGGGAATTCATACCTCACCAGTTTGTGTGATGTTCTTTATTTACTGGTCTATTCCATATTCTGTGTTCTGAATTCTGTGTTCTGACTTCTATGGCCCACGTTCTAATTGTTCCAGCGTGAGGTGGACCGTAACCAGGACCTGCTGGGACGAATCAGACGCCTGGAAGAGAGGGAGGCGGAGTCTAGCCAGAGCCTATCGGAAAAGGCGGAGGCAAACCGTGCTCTACATCGGACCCTGGAGTCTCTCAACAGAAGGGTGGAGGAGAGGGATGGATGGCTCAACACCTCTAACCAGGTACACCTGTAACAGAGATCAGATTATACCATAAAATCACACCTCTAACCAGGTACACCTGTAACAGAGATCAGATTATACCATAAAATCACTCCTCTAACCAGGTACACCTGTAACAGAGATCAGATTATACCATAAAATCACACCTCTAACCAGGTACACCTGTAACAGAGCTCAGATTATACCATAAAATCACTCCTCTAACCAGGTACACCTGTAACAGAGATCAGATTATACCATAAAATCACACCTCTAACCAGGTACACCTGTAACAGAGCTCAGATAAAATCATACCATAAAATCAGATTATACCCTCTAACCAGGTACACCTGTAACAGAGCTCAGATTATACCATAAAATCACTCCTCTAACCAGGTACACCTGTAACAGAGGTCAGATTATACCATAAAATCACTCCTCTAACCAGGTACACCTGTAACAGAGGTCAGATTATACCATCAGATCACTCCTCTAACCAGGTACACCTGTAACAGAGGTCAGATTATACCATAAAATCACTCCTCTAACCAGGTACACCTGTAACAGAGGTCAGATCATACCATAAAATCACTCCTCTAACCAGGTACACCTGTAACAGAGCTCAGATTATATGTCTCCACTAGGGGTCGACTGGTGATGATTTCTCAACGCGGATAAAGATTTATTGGAGGACCAAAAAAAGCCAATTCCGATTTTTATATAAATATTTGTAATAATGACAATTATAACAATACTGATTGAACACTTTTATTTATAACTTAATATAATACATCAATAAAATCTATTTAGTCTCAAATAAATAATGAAACATGTTCAATTTGGTTTAAATAATGCAAAAACAGTGTTGGAGAAGAAAGTAAAAGTGCAATATGTGCCATGTAAGAAAGCTAACGTTTAAGTTCCTTGCTCAGAACATGAGAACATATGAAAGCTGGGTGGTTCAACATTCCCAGTTCTTCAATATTCCCAGTTAAGACGTTGTAGTTGTTATAGGAATTACGACATGTTGACTATTTCTCTCTCTACCATTTGTATTTCATATACCTTTGACTATTGGATGTTCTAATAGGCACTTTAGTATTGCCAGCCTAATCTCAGGAGTTGATAGGCTTGAAGTTATAAACAGCGCTGTGGTTCAAACATTGCTAAGAGCTGCTGGCAAACACAGTAAAGTGTGAATGCCTACGAGCCTGCTGCTGCCTACCACCGCTCAGTCAGACTGCTCTATCAAATATCAAATCATAGACTTAATTATAATATAATAACACACAGAAATACGAGCTTTAGGTCATTAATATGGTAAAATCCGGAAACTATCATTTCGAAAACAAAACGTTTATTCTTTCAGTGAAATACGGAACATTTAATTATTTTATTGAACGGTTGGTGACCCTAAGTCTAAATATTGCTGTTACATTGCATAACCTACAATATTATGCAATAATTATATTAGATTCTGGAAAATTAATTACGGTCTTCACACATTTCGCAACGAGCCAGGCGGCCCAAACTGTTGCATATACCCGGACTCTGCTTGCATTGAACGCCTAGAGAAGTGACACAATTTCCCTGGTTAATATTGCCTGCTAACATGAATTGCTTTTAACTAAATATGCAGGTTTAAGAAATATATACTTGTGTGTATTGATTTTAAGAAAGGCATTGATGTTCATGGTTAGGTACAGTTGTTAAATCATCCCCCGTTTGGCGAAGTAGGCTGTGACTCGATGATAAATTAACAGGCACCGCATCGACTATATGCAACGCAGGACAAGCTAGTTAACCTGGTAATATCATCAACCATGTGTAGTTAACTAGTGATTATGTGGAGATTGATTGTTTTTTATATGGTAAGTTTAATGCTAGCTAGCACCTTACCTTGGCACTCGTAACTGTCAGCCTGCCACTCAGTCTTAATGTAATGCTAATGTAATGTAATGGGCCATAATGGCTCACTATGTGTTATTTGTTTAATGTTTAGATGAGATTGAGGATGAGGTTGATGACTACACTGTGTTATTTGTCCCTGTAGAGGATGAGCGGTTTAAAGGATGATTGATGACTACACAGTTATTTGTCCCTCAGTCTCCGGTTTATAGAGATGTAATGACTAATGTTATTTGTCCCTGTAGAATGGGTTTATAGGATGAGATTGAGGATGAGGTTGATGACTACACTATGTGTTATTTGTCCCTGTAGAGGATGAGAGGTTTAAAGGATGAGATTGAGGATGAGGTTGATGACTACACTATGTGTTATTTGTCCCTGTAGAGGATGAGCGGTTTAAAGGATGAGATTGAGGATGAGGTTGATGACTACACTATGTGTTATTTGTCCCTGTAGACGGCGAGCGGTTTAAAGGATGAGATCCGGGACCTGAAGCAGCAGGTCCAGACGCGGGACAACACCATCTCTAACCAGACACTGGAGAACCAGGGACTACAGGAACAAGTGGAGCTACAACACAGGTAACACACACTACTTCCTGGATTTCCTTTCTTCTGATTGGTCCTGCCTGGATTTCCTTTCTTCTGATTGGTATTTCCTGGTTTCCCTTCCCTCTGATTGGTCCTGCCTCGACTTCCTCTCCCCCTGACTGGTCCTCTTTACAGGAAGTACCAGGAAGTGTCTCAACGGTGCCAGGCCCTCCAGTTAGCATCATCCACCTGCTCCGACCACGAACTCAAGATTAAGGTGAGGCTAGGATTATTGTTGTTCAGTGTAGGACTAAGATGAATGATGTCTAGATTAAGATTGGTATTAATACAGTTCAGATTGGGACTAGGTTTAGAGAACTAGGAGGTTAGGACTAGGGTTGACTGATGTATGAAGATTGAGACTGATTTACCTGAATTCAAATCAGGACTTGGGTTGAGATTGGGACTAGAGTTGGGGAGCTAGGTTAGGATTAGGACTGGGGTTGAGATTGGGACTAGAGTTGGTACTAGGAAAAGGACTGGGATTGAGATTGGGACTAGAGTTGGTACTAGGAAAAGGACTGAAGGATTGAGATTGGGACTAGGAAAAGGACTGGGATTGAGATTGGGACTAGAGTTGGTACTAGGAAAAGGACTGAAGTATCAATCTTGTTTATTCTGTGGTGCTTTATATGCCTGTAGAGGTTTTGAGCTGTTGAACAGGTGCAGGTCCATTTCTTTTGCTTCTGCTTATCTTGTCATCCATGTGTGTTCTCTCCAAAGTGTCATTTGGGAAGTTAAGTGGTCATTGTTTATGCAATGTAATCACCATTTATTGTTTCTGGGTTTAAATGACATGCCATCAAATGAAGAGATGCTATTAACTCTTCAGTCTAACGCACAACCTCAAACTCCACACGATGTTCACCTTTCAGATTGTCATTAAATCTCTCTTTCATGAGCAGAGAATACAACTCAAAGGTGTGTGTGTTTCCTCCCCCCCCTCCCCCCCAGGAGTTGGAGAGGAAGTTGGCTCTGCAGGAACAGGATGTTGTCATAGTGAAGAACATGAGGTCAGAGGTCGCTAGGGTCCCAGATATGGACAAGGAGCTCCGACAGCTAAGAGAGGAGAATGTTTACCTCAGGTAACACTACTAGAACACATGGAGCAGGACAGCTAAGAGAGGAGAATGTTTACCTCAGGTAACACTACTAGAACACATGGAGCAGGACAGCTAAGAGAGGAGAATGTTTACCTCAGGTAACACTACTAGAACACATGGAGCAGGACAGCTAAGAGAGGGGAATGTTTACCTCAGGTAACACTACTAGAACACATGGAGCAGGACAGCTAAGAGAGGAGAATGTTTACCTCAGGTAACACTACTAGAACACATGGAGCAGGACAGCTAAGAGGGAGAATGTTTACCTCAGGTAACACTACTAGAACACATGGAGCAGGACAGCTAAGAGAGGGGAATGTTTACCTCAGGTAACACTACTAGAACACATGGAGCAGGACAGCTAAGAGAGGAGAATGTTTACCTCAGCTAACACTACTAGAACACATGGAGCAGGACAGCTAAGAGAGGAGAATGTTTACCTCAGGTAACACTACTAGAACACATGGAGCAGGACAGCTAAGAGAGGAGAATGTTTACCTCAGGTAACACTACTAGAACACATGGAGCAGGACAGCTAAGAGAGGAGAATGTTTACCTCAGCTAACACTACTAGAACACATGGAGCAGGACAGCTAAGAGAGGGGAATGTTTACCTCAGGTAACACTACTAGAACACATGGAGCAGGACAGCTAAGAGAGGAGAATGTTTACCTCAGCTAACACTACTAGAACACATGGAGCAGGACAGCTAAGAGAGGAGAATGTTTACCTCAGCTAACACTACTAGAACACATGGAGCAGGACAGCTAAGAGAGGAGAATGTTTACCTCAGCTAACACTACTAGAACACATGGAGCAGGACAGCTAAGAGAGGAGAATGTTTACCTCAGCTAACACTACTAGAACACATGGAGCAGGACAGCTAAGAGAGGAGAATGTTTACCTCAGCTAACACTACTAGAACACATGGAGCAGGACAGCTAAGAGAGGAGAATCTTTACCTCAGCTAACACTACTAGAACACATGGAGCAGGACAGCTAAGAGAGGGGAATGTTTACCTCAGCTAACACTACTAGAACACATGGAGCAGGACAGCTAAGAGGTTATTTGTAGGTTGTAAAAGAAGACAACTATCATTAATGTCTCTTAAACCTCTCTCTCTCTCGCTCTCTCTCACTGTCTCCCCTCATTCTGTATCCCAGGGAGACGAGGGAGAACGTGATCCTGCTGAAGGAGGAAACGGAGGGTTTGAGACGTAAGGTAGAACGGATGGAGAAGATGAAAGAGGAGATGGTGAACGTGGAGCTGGAGAAGGAGGTGTGTGACCTGTTTTGTGTTATTTAAATGTGAAACTCGGCTAGAGGAGAAACATTTGCAGTGTGCCGTCTGTTCTAACTAATGGTTGTTCTGATACACAACTGAAAAGGAAATGTAACTTTAAAAAAAAAAAAAATTCATTTAGCGACATAAACAAATCTCATGGTTGGAAACAATCTGCATAGTAGTTGAATTTGTAAATGTGAAACCTTGAATCCCGACACCCTGGTGTGTCATCCTGTTCCTTCCTCTCCTCCTTCAGAAACTGTCTCAGAAACTGCAGGCCTGGGAGAACCTGGGACAGTCTACTGGACTCAACATACGGTCAGTTGGAGTGTCTGTGTCTGTAGTATAATATTTCACCACTTGGTGGAGCTCTTGAGTCATGAAAAATACTGGTGCCTCATTCTCTCTGCGAAGAGAGTGACGTTTTATTTGTTTGTGTTTGTGTGTGTGTTCTGGGCTGAAAGCCCGTAATGACAGAATGATTGCATGTTTCCATATGAGCAGCGACGCACATCAGACACATTACAAACACTGCACTGCATCTAACACACACACACACTATATTTTTCTCTCATGACTACCCCAGTGTTTGATGTACACTGAGTGGCCAGATTATTAGATACATCACCTTGTTCACCAAAATAGATGGCTCCTACATGCCACGTTGAACGTCACCGAGCTCTTCAGTAAGGCCATTCTACTGTGTGTCTATGGAGATTGCATGGCTGTCTGCTCGATTTCATACAGTTGTCAGCAACGGGTGTGACTGAAATATCCGAATCCACTAATTTGAAGGGGTGTCCACATACTTTTGTATGTATGTATTCAATACCAGTCAAAAGTTTGGACACCTACTCATTACTATTTACTATTTTCTACATTGTATAATAGTGAAGACATCAAAACTATGAAATCACACATATGGGATGCTCTTAAAGGGGTACACACACATTAACCATCATTAATTAGGTTTAATAAACCCTATTTTAAGGTTTGCCACAGAAAATATCTATTTTTGTTGCAGTTTGGATCAGATGGAGGTCATCACTAGTAAATATACTGAACAAAAACATATGCAATCAACATTGATTTAAATGATTTAATTGATTTAATTGATTTAATTGATTTAATTGATTTAATTGATTTAATTGATTTAATTGAGTTACAGTTGTTACAATTCATCAGTCAATTAAAATAAATTCATTAGACCCGAATCTATGGATTTCACACGACTGGGAAAACAGATATGCACCTGTTGGTCAAAAGATGCCTCACAATAGGCATCGGGATCTCGATCGGGTATTTTCGTGCATTCAAATTGCCATTGTTTTCATTGTCCGTAGCTTATGCCTGCCTATACCATAACCCCACCGGCAGCATTGGGCACTCTGTTCACAACGTTGACATCAGCAAACCGCTCGCCCACACAGCGTCATACGAATGGACTGCGGTTATGAGGCTGGTTGGATGTAAAAGTTCTCTAAAATGACGTTGGAGGTGGTTTATGGTAGAGAAATGAACATTCCATTCTCTGGCAACCGCTCTAGTTGACATTCCTGTAGTCAACGTGTGAATTGCACGCTCCCTCAACTTGAGACACCTGTGGCGTTGTGTTTGGCACATTTTAGTGGCTGTTTATTATTGGCCCCCAGCACAAGGTGCACCTGTGTAATGATCATGCTGTTTAATCAGCTTCTTGATATGCCACACCTGTCAGGTGGATGGATTATTATACAATTTGAGAGAAATCAGATTTGTTTGTTTTGTGTGTATGGAACATTTCCTGTGATCTTTTAGTTCAGCTCATGAAACATGGGAGCAACACTTTACATGTTACGTTTATATATGTCTGTTCAGTTAAACTGTCACGCTGTTTAACAGGGTAGTAACCATTAATACACAGGGTAGTAACCATTAATACACAGGGTAGTAACCATTAATAAACTGTCACTGTGTTTAACAGGGTAGTAACCATTAATACACAGGGTAGTAACCATTAATAAACTGTCACGGTGTGTAGAAGGGTAGTAACCACTGCTCCAGACTGTGTAATTTGAGGAGAAGGGAAGCTGGTGGAAATCGTTTTAATAGTTAGTCTTTTAAGGACTTGAAAGAATAGAATCTTCCGGAGAGTTTAGATTCAGCAATTATCCCAAATGGCACCCGATTCCCTATGGGCCCTGGTCAAAAGTATAGGTAAAGTAAAGGTCTATAGTAGTACCACTATATAGGGAATAGGGCCCTTGTATATAGTAGTGTTCTATATAGGGAATAGGGCCCTGGTCTATAGTAGTGTTCTATATAGGGAATAGGGCCCTGGTCTATAGTAGTGTTCTATATAGGGAATAGGGCCCTGGTATATAGTAGTGTTCTATATAGGGAATAGGGCTCTGGTCTATAGTAGTGTTCTATATAGGGAATAGGGCTTTGGTCTATAGTAGTGTTCTATATAGGGAATAGGGCCCTGGTCTATAGTAGTGTTCTATATAGGGAATAGGGCCCTGGTATATAGTAGTGTTCTATATAGGGAATAGGGCTCTGGTCTATAGTAGTGTTCTATATAGGGAATAAGGCTCTGGTATATAGTAGTGTTCTATATAGGGAATAGGGCCCTGGTCTATAGTAGTGTTCTATATAGGGAATAGGGCTCTGGTATATAGTAGTGTTCTATATAGGGAATAGGGCCCTGGTATATAGTAGTGTTCTATATAGGGAATAGGGCCCTGGTCTATAGGAGTGTTCTATATAGGGAATAGGGCCCTGGTATATAGTAGTGTTCTATATAGGGAATAGGGCTCTGGTCAAAAGTAGTGTACTATATAGGGAATAGGGTGCTACTTGGGAGACCGACGGTGTTGGTTAATTGAGCTGCTGTAGTCGAGCTCCATCAGTTAAGCTTTAGGACTGGAGACTGGAGCACTTTGACAAGCTGTGTGATGTCTTTAGAACCTACCCATCTGTCTGCTCCCTCACACTAATTAGTCCTCATCTCTCTTCCCTCTGTCCTCCTCCTCTGATCTCTCTTCCCCCTGTCCTCCTCTCTCCTCCTCTGATCTCTCTTCCCCCTGTCCTCCTCTCTCCTCCTCTGATCTCTCTTCCCCCTGATCTCCTCCCCCTCTCTCCTCCTCTGATCTCTCTTCCCCCTGTCCTCCTCTCTCCTCCTCTGATCTCTCTTCCCCCTGTCCTCCTCTCTCCTCCTCTGATCTCTCTTCCCCCTGTCCTCCTCTCTCCTCCTCTGATCTCTCTTCCCCCTGTCCTCCTCTCTCCTCCTCTGATCTCTCTTCCCCCTGTCCTCCTCTGATCTCTCTTCCCTCTGTCCTCCTCTCTCCTCTGTCCAGTGTGTTAACTGTGTGTTGTGTCCCCTACAGGACACCAGAGGATCTGTCCAGAGAGGTGATTCAGATCCAACAACGAGAGATCGCTGTCAAACAACACAACTACACTCTCACCAGCAGGTAACACACACATCATGATGCTTCATCAGCTTCTTCATATGCCACACCTGTCAGGTGAATGGATTGATTATCTTGGCAAAGGACAAATGCTCACTAACAGGGATTTAATATTTGAATAGAAAATTAGGGAAATAAGGATAATTTATTTCAGCTCATGAGTCACGGGACCTTCACTTTAACGTGTTACGTTATATTTCTGTTCAGTGTAGTTAGCGTGCTATAGTAGCTAGCGTAGTTAGCGTGCTATAGTAGCTAGCGTAGTTAGCGTGCTCTGTTTAGTTATTGTGCTAGAGAACTGTAGGTATCAGATGCTCTGTTTAGTTAGCGTGCTATAGTAGCTAGTGTAGTTAGCGTGCTATAGTAGCTAGTGTAGTTAGCGTGCTATAGTAGCTAGCGTAGTTAGCGTGCTCTGTTTAGTTAGCGTGCTATAGAACTGTAGGTATCAGATGCTCTGTTTAGTTAGCGTGCTATAGAACTGTAGGTATCAGATGCTCTGTTTAGTTAGCGTGCTATAGAACTGTAGGTATCAGATGCTCTGTTTAGTTAGTGTGCTATAGAACTGTAGGTATCAGATGCTCTGTTTAGTTAGCGTGCTATAGAACTGTAGGTATCAGATGCTCTGTTTAGTTAGCGTGCTATAGAACTGTAGGTATCAGATGCTCTGTTTAGTTAGCGTGCTATAGAACTATAGGTATCAGATGCTCTGTTTAGTTTGCGTGCTATAGAACTATAGGTATCAGATGCTCTGAGTTGGCGTGCTATAGAACTGCAGGTATCAGATGCTCTGTTTAGTTAGCATGCTGTAGGTATCAGATGCTCTGTTTAGTTAGCGTGCTATAGGTATCAGATGCTCTGTTTAGTTAGCGTGCTGTAGGTATCAGATGCTCTGTTTAGTTAGCGTGCTATAGAACTGTAGGTATCAGATGCTCTGTTTAGTTAGCGTGCTATAGAACTGTAGGTATCAGATGCTCTGTTTAGTTAGCGTGCTATAGGTATCAGATGCTCTGTTTAGTTAGCGTGCTATAGAACTGTAGGTATCAGATGCTCTGTTTAGTTAGCGTGCTATAGAACTATAGGTATCAGATGCTCTGTTTAGTTAGCGTGCTATAGAACTGTAGGTATCAGATGCTCTGTTTAGTTAGCGTGCTATAGAACTGTAGGTATCAGATGCTCTTAAGTTTGTCAATACAGTATCTCCCCACCCCTCGTGTGTCAATACAGTATCTCCCCACCCCTCGTGTGTCAATACAGTATCTCCCCACCCCTCGTGTGTCAATACAGTATCTCCCCACCCCTCGTGTGTCAATACAGTATCTCTTCCCACCCCTCGTGTGTCAATACAGTATCTCTTCCCACCCCTCGTGTGTCAATACAGTATCTCTTCCCACCCCTCGTGTGTCAATACAGTATCTCCCCACCCCTCGTGTGTCAATACAGTATCTCCCCACCCCTCGTGTGTCAATACAGTATCTCTTCCCACCCCTCGTGTGTCAATACAGTATCTCTTCCCACCCCTCGTGTGTCAATACAGTATCTCTTCCCACCCCTCGTGTGTCAATACAGTATCTCTTCCCACCCCTCGTGTGTCAATACAGTATCTCTTCCCACCCCTCGTGTGTCAATACAGTATCTCCCCACCCCTCGTGTGTCAATACAGTATCTCCCCACCCCTCGTGTGTCAATACAGTATCTCCCCACCCCTCCTGTGTCAATACAGTGTCTCCCCCCTTTCCCTCCTTCTCTCTATCATTTCCCCCTCCCCAGCTCTCCTTCTCTCTGTCATGTCCCCCTCCTTCCCCCTTCCCAGCTCTCCTTCTCTCTATCATGTCCCCCTCCTTCCCCCTCCCCAGCTCTCCTTCTCTCTATCATGTCCCTCTCCTTCCCCCTCCAGCTCTCCTCCTCTCTATCATGTCCCCCTCCTTCCCCTCCCCAGCTCTCCTTCTCTCTATCATGTCCCCCTCCTTCCCCCTCCCCAGCTCTCCTTCTCTCTATCATGTCCCCCTCCTTCCCCCTCCAGCTCTCCTTCTCTCTATTATGTCCCCCTCCTTCCCCCTCCCCAGCTCTCCTTCTCTCTCATGTCCCCCTCCTTCCCCCTCCCCAGCTCTCCTTCTCTCTATCATGTCCTCCTCCTTCCCCCTCCAGATCTCCTTCTCTCTATCATGTCCCCCTCCTTCCCCCTCCCCAGCTCTCCTTCTCTCTATCATGTCCCCCTCCTTCCCCCTCCCCAGCTCTCCTTCTCTCTATCATTTCCCCCTCCCCAGCTCTCCTTCTCTCTATCATGTCCTCCTCCTCCCCCCTCCAGATCTCCTTCTCTCTATCATGTCCCCCTCCTTCCCCCTCCCCAGATCTCCTTCTCTCTATCATGTCCCCCTCCTTCCCCCTCCCCAGATCTCCTTCTCTCTATCATGTCCCCCTCCTTCCCCCTCCCCAGCTCTCCTTCTCTCTCATGTCCCCCTCCTTCCCCCTCCCCAGCTCTCCTTCTCTCTCATGTCCCCCTCCTTCCCCCCTTCCCTCCTTCTTCTATCATTTCCCCCCCTTCCCCCTCCAGCTCTCCTTCTCTCTATCATGTCCACCTCCTTCCCCCTCCCCAGCTCTCCTTCTCTCTCTCCCCCTCCTTCCCCCTCCCCAGCTCTCCTTCTCTCTCTCCCCCAGTAGTGTGGGTTTGATCTAAATAGTCAGACAGCTAATTAGACTTATCTTGACTTCGTTAGTACCGCTACACTAATCCCCAGCATAGAGGTGTGTGTTTCTGTGTGTGTGTTTGTGCTAGTCGTTAGCTAACGAGCTACCCTCTCTTGATCCATACGGAGCTAATTATGAAATATAACACTGTTTAGAAGCACTAGATAACGAGGAGAGATGGAGTGCAGGATGAGGGTGGAGAGGGAGGAGGAGGAAACCGGAACGAGAAGCACTTAGGAAAGTAGAGAGAACAGGGAGGACATCTCTCCTTCCTCTGTGTTCACTTCCCTTCACTGATTTGAAAGGAAATGAGGTTTAATGAAGCCTGGTGGAAGCGTCCTCTTGTTCATTCCTCCCAATCCAGTGCTTTAAGATTAGTGGGAAGCAGTGAACAGGGGCACACTTACGGACAATGTATAATTAATGGAACGCACCCATTAAGAGGGACTGAAGAGGAAGAGGGGGGGATTTAGAGTCCCCCTCTCCACCCCTTGTCCTTCTCTTTCTCCCCCCAGCTGTAGGTCAGTGGAGCGGTCTCAGGCTGGCCTCCAGGTGGAGCTGTTGTCTACATTCTAAAGCTCTCTCTTCCCCCCCAACCCCCCATCCCCCCAGCTGTAGGTCAGTGGAGCGGTCTCAGGCTGGCCTCCAGGGGGAGCTGTTGTCGCTACGTTCTAAAGCTCTGGAAGAACAGAAGAAGAGAGAGACCCAGGAATCACTGGTCAGACGACTACAGAAGAGAGTGTTGCTGCTCACCAAGGTAGTGTGTGTTTGTGTGTCAGATGAACTGGTGGAAACTACTATGTCTCTGTGTCCGTTCTGAAGGAAGTTAAGAGGTAGTTTAGCGAGCCGACGCTAACTACAGTAGACTTTATCATTGCGCTAATGCTAGTTAGCATTTTCACTAGATAGCAACTGCCTTCAAACTGCCTGTGGAGACCATATACATGGTATCCAGGAGTTCGTGACTCTGGGGAAGTAGATTAAGGGCCCCTACCAGTATCCTGACGTCCCCCTTTAAGGAGGCTCAGACAGTCTACATGGTATCCAGGAGTTCATGTGACTCTGAGGAAGTAGATTAAGGGCCCCTACCAGTATCCTGACGTCCCCCTTTAAGGAGGCTCAGACCATCTACATGGTATCCAGGAGTTCATGTGACTCTGGGGAAGTAGATTAAGGGCCCCTACCAGTATCCTGACGTCCCCCTTTAAGGAGGCTCAGACAGTCTACATGGTATCCAGGAGTTCATGTGACTCTGAGGAAGTAGATTAAGGGCCCCTACCAGTATCCTGACGTCCCCCTTTAAGGAGGCTCAGACAGTCTACATGGTACTGACAGCTCTGTGATACAGCGAATGTTGGTGGAGGTCTTGGATAAGAGACACAACCTGCTTTAGGCTGCTTAATGTTTCTCATCATAGTCTCTTTCATATTAGCCAACACGTTCTTTAATCCGGGTAGACAGGTGTGTGTGTGTGTGTGTGTGTTGACGTGGTAGAGTCCTATTATCACAACAGATAAGTTGACCAAAACCAATTTTGTTTATATAAATAAATAAAAAATGTATGAAAAGAATAAAATGCTAAATGGGACTGTTATCTGTGTGTGTGTGTGTGTGTCTGGTGTGTATGTGTGTGTGTGTTATCAGTTGACCTGAGTGATTTGTTATTAAGATAGATAGAGATATAGAGAGATAGATATAGAGAGAGATATATAGATAGATATACATAGAGAGATAGATAGATAGATATATAGATATAGATAGATATACATAGAGAGAGATAGATATAGATGGAACATTTTAATTAAGTCTTAATAGACAGTCAGTAGCCAGCGGGGCAGAGACTTAGTTTAGTTTGGGGGGGAGGATCACAGTAAGCATCCTGAGTAGGACATCTAGTGCGTGTGTGTTGATGGGTGTGTGATTGGTCTCAGGCCAAGTTATTTGTTCCGTGACAAATGACTGGCGAGAAAACAACCAACAAGTTCCGTCAGTCTGAATTAAACGGTCATTTCACACCAATTTGGTTATTCTCTCTCTCTCCATCTTTCTCTTCTTCCCTCGTTCTTTGCGTCTGTCCTTCTGATCGCTGTGGTGGCCGACTGATTTGACACGCCCTCATTACATTACAGCCGTTAACAACACAGGATGAACATTCTGCATTTCAGCAAGGAGTCGTTAAGAATCTGTTACCGCTGAAACGGATTCAACCGCACGAATCCCCGACCTCCCCGACCGTCCCATCTTCCAACGGTTGTTACGGTGACAGCGGTCATTTGGCTGGCCAATTACCATCATCCAAAATGCCATGACCTTCACAGCCCTACCATGACCTTCACAGCCCTACCATGACATTCACAGCCCTACCATGACCTTCACAGCTCTACCATGACCTTCACAGCCCTACCATGACATTCACAGCCCTACCATGACATTCACAGCCCTACCATGACCTTCACAGCTCTACCATGACCTTCACAGCCCTACCCTGACCTTCACAGCCCTACCCTGACCTTCACAGCCCTACCCTGACCTTCACAGCCCTATCATGACCTTCACAGCTCTACAATGACCTTCACAGCCCTACCATGACCTTCACAGCCCTACCATGACCTTCACAGCCCTACCATGCCCTTCACAGCTCTACCATGACCTTCACAGCCCTACCATGACCTTCACAGCCCTACCATGACCTTCACAGCTCTACCACGACCTCCACAGCCCACGACCTCCACAGCACGACCTCCACAGCCCTACCACGACCTCCACAGCCCTACCACGACCTTCACAGCCCTACCACGACCTTCACAGCCCTACCACGACCTTCACAGCCCTACCACTACCAAAATGAATGTATTTTTATATATATATATATTTTTATAGACATTCATTTTCAGCGATCTATATAACATGTCGGCGGCCATTGCTCTCTTTCCAGATGACCTTTCCTTTTCATAGTGAATTACTTGTAGACTTTTTGTTACTTCTAATAGGTCTCCAGTGTTGGATGCTTGGACTGAGGCTGTGTTTTGTTACTTCTAATAGGTCTCTAGTGTTGGATGGTTGGACTGAGGCTGTGTTTTGTTACTTCTAATAGGTCTCCAGTGCTGGATGGTTGGACTGAGGCTGTGTTTTGTTACTTCTAATAGGTCTCTAGTGTTGGATGATTGGACTGAGGCTGTGTTTTGTTACTTCTAATAGGTCTCCAGTGTTGGATGCTTGGACTGAGGCTGTGTTTTGTTACTTCTAATAGGTCTCCAGTGCTGGATGGTTGCTTGGACTGTCGCTGGGTTTTGTCTGTATCGTTGAAAACACTTGATTTCAGAATGCATCAGGCTTAGTTACTTAGCGAGCTAGCATTTCTAACGTTAGCACCAAATGTTTTAAGACTGTCGCTAAGATTTAAACTAGCATTGCTAACATTAGCACCAAAGATGCAGGCTGAGAGACTTGGATCCTGGTAATGATTTCATAATTAATGTTTTAAGACTGTCGCTAAGATTTAAGCTAGCATTGCTAATGTTAGCACCAAATGTTTTAAGACTGTCGCTAAGATTTAAACTCAGCTATTATTGTTAAACACCATTTTTTTGCATGTAGCAGTCGGACTAGCAGATACAGGACTATACTTAGCGCCGTTAGCCAGATTAGCATCTACATTCAAATAAATAAAAAAATCCACATACGTGTTTAGCAGATGTTATTGCGGGTGTAACAAAATGCTTGATACATTCAGATACAGTACTATCGTTAGCCAGATTAGCCTCTACATTCAGATATAGTACTATGGTTAGCACCATTAGCCAGATTAGCCTCTACATTCAGATATAGTACTATGGTTAGCACCATTAGCCAGATTAGCATCTACATTCAGATATAGTACTATGGTTAGCACCATTAGCCAGATTAGCCTCTACATTCATTTGTCCCAGCGTCGTCCGGGTTTAGCCGGCGGGAGGCCGTCATTGTAAATAAGAATTAGTTCTTAACTGACTTGCCTCGTTAAATATATTTAAAAAAAATTGTTTAATGACAAAAGCCTACGTGCCTCAATAATCAATGTGTTTTTAGTTGCCTCACTGTCTCTTTTTCCTGTGTGTTCCAGGAGTCCTATGACAGTGAGCTGTCTTCTAGTGACTACACTCACTGTCTCTTTTTCCTGTGTGTTCCAGGTGCCCTATGACAGTGAGCTGTCTTCTAGTGACTACACTCACTGTCTCTTTTTCCTGTGTGTTCCAGGAGAGGGATGGGATGCGTGCTATCCTGGAGTCCTATGACAGTGAGCTGTCTTCTAGTGACTACACTCCTCAACTCAGCCGCAGACTCAGAGAGGCAGAAGATGTACTGACCAAGACTCAGAACCACAATACAGAGATGGAGGTATGGAGACGGGCTGTCTGTGTCTCTGTCTGTCTCAACCTAGATGTCTGTCTGTGTCTCTGTCTGTCTGTGTCTCTCTCTCTCTGTCTGTCTCTCAGAACCACAATACAGAGATGGAGGTATGGAGACGGGCTGTCTGTGTCTCTGTCTGTCTGTCTCTCAGAACCACAAACAAACAGATATCCGCCATGTTGTGGAGTCAACAGAAGTCAGAAATGGCATTAGAAATATTAACTTACCTTTGATGATCTTCATCAGAAGGCACTCCCAGGAATCCAAGCTCCACAATTCATGTTTGTTTTGTTCGATAAAGTCCATAATTTATGTCCAAATACCTCCTTTTTGTTCACACGTGTTTAGCCCAGTAATCAAAATTCATGAGGCGCCATCACTAGGTGCAGCCGAAAAGTCAAAGTTCCGTTACAGTCCGTAGAAACATGTCATAGAATCAATCTTTAGAATGTTTTTAACATAAATCTTCAATAATGTTCCAACCGGAATATTCCTTTGTCTGTAGAATTGCAATGGAACGCAAGCGAACTATCACGTGACCGCGCGTGGTCAGCTCATGCCTCTCTGGCAGACCTCTGACTCGTTCCCCTCTCATTCGCCCCCACTTCACAGTTGAAGCCTCAAACAGGGTTCTAAAGACTGTTGACATCTAGTGGAAGCCTTAGGAAGTGCAATATGACCCCATAGACACTGTGTTTTCGACAGAAAAACAACAAACAGATTTCCCACTTCCTGGTTGGATTTTTTCTCAGGTTTTTGCCTGCCATATGATTTCTGTTATACTCACAGACATCATTCAAACAGTTTTAGAAACTTCAGTGTTTTCTATCCAAATCTACTAATTATATGCATATTCTAGCTTTTATGGCTGAGTAGCAGGCAGTTTAATTTGGCCACGCTTTTCATCCAAAATTCCCAATGCTGCTCCCTAGAAGTTAAACAACAATGAACACAGTGCCAACAATGCCACAGTGCTGGGAGCTTACCAACCAGGTTCAATGTTAGCTAGCTAACATCAGGCTCCTAACTAGAAAAGTAAATGGTTCTGGGATACAAATAATAATGTCAGCTAGGGAACCAGCCAGCTAACATTAGCTAACTAGCTAACGGTACACTGTAGCTTGAAATGAAACCATGTTCTGTCAATTAGAAACATGTAATATCTGAAAATGTAGCTAACTATCTTACCTGTATACTTTATTATGCATGATGGACACAGCTCCCTGTCAGGAATGCCACGATTGCCCCTTAGTTTGAAGATGTAATCCGGAGACAGGTGTTTTCTCCATCTCTTTAGCTATCATGCTCTAATTTCACTGATTTTCAAAACTTGATCCTTCAGAAAGTGGAGAGCAACACTTATGCAGCTCCTCTACACTACATTTCATAGAGGATTACCAACACAGACTGACGAGGTCATAGGCAGGACCCTTCTGTAGGGTGGACCCTTCTGTAGGCCGGACCAATCTGAACTCCTCTCTCTGCACATGGCCTAGTTTCCCGAATCGGGTCACATATATACAGTTGAAGTCGTAAGTTTACATACACCTTAGCCAAATACATTTAAACTACATTTTTCACAGTTCCAAGTGGGACACAATCATGAAGTGGAACGACATTTATTGGACATTTCAAACTTTTTTAACAAATCAAAAACTGAAAAATTGGGCGTGCAAAATTATTCAGCCCCCTTAAGTTAATACTTTGTAGCGCCACCTTTTGCTGCAATTACAGCTGTAAGTCGCTTGGGGTGTGTCCCACTTGTTGTTGATTCTTCACAAAAAAATACAGTTTTATATCTTTATGTTTGAAGCCTGAAATGTGGCAAAAGGTCGCAAAGTTCAAGGGGGCCGAATACTTTCGCAAGGCACTGTATGTAAACTTCTGACCCACTGGAATTGTGATACAGTGAAATAATCTATCTGTAAACAATTGTTAAGAGAAATTACTTGTCATTCACAAAGTAGATGTCCTAACCGACTTGCCCAAACTATAACTTGTTAAAACAAGACATTTGTAGAGTTGAAAAACGAGTTTTATTGACTCCAACCTAAGTGTATGTAAACTAGTTTTAATGACTCCAACCTAAGTGTATGTAAACTAGTTTTATTGACTCCAACCTAAGTGTATGTAAACTTCCCACTTCAACTGTGCATGTATCTTATGTTGACACCACCTCAAATGAGTGGATTTGGCTATTTAAGCCACACCCGTTGCTGCCAGGAGTATAAAATTGAGCATACATCCATGCAATCTCCATAGACAAACATTTGCAGTAGAATGGCCTTACTGAAGAGCTTGGTGACTTTTTCAACGTGACACCGTCATAGGATGCCACTTTTCCAACAAGTCAGTTTGTGAAATTTCTGCCCTGCTAGAGCTGCCCGGTCAACTTTAAGTGCTGTTATTGTGAAGTGGAAACATCTAGAAGCAACAATGGCTCAGCCGTGAAGTGGTAGGCGACACGACCTCAGCAGAACGGGACCGCAGAGTGCTGAAGTGCAATGCTTGTAAAAATGGTCTGTCCTCTGTTGCAACACTCACTACCGAGTTCCAAACTGTCCTCTGTTGCAACACTCACTACCGAGTTCCAAACAGTCCTCTGTTGCAACACTCACTACCGAGTTCCAAACAGTCCTCTGTTACAACACTCGCTACCGAGTTCCAAACTGTCCTCTGTTGCAACACTCACTACCGAGTTCCAAACTGTCCTCTGTTACAACACTCACTACAGAGTTCCAAACTGTCCTCTGTTGCAACATCATCACAATGACAGATATTACACGTTTCTAATTTTGACAGACAGTGGTTTAATTTCAAGCTACAGTGTACTGTTAGCTAGCTAGCCAACATTAGCTGTCTGGTTTCCTAGCTGATGTTATTATTCGTATCCCAGAGCCGTGTTCATGCAGGGTGGTAACCACGTGATCTGAGCTACAATGGGTTTCCATGGCCGAGCAGCCGCACACAAGCCTAACATCACCATGCTCAATGACACTCGTGGCTGAACTGGTGTAAAGCTCGCCGCCACTGGACTCTGGAAATGCCTTCTCTGGAGGGATGAATCATGCTTCACCATCTGGCAGTCCGACGGACGAATCTGGGTTTGGCGAATGCCAGGAGAACACTACCTGCCCCAATACAAAGTGCCAACTGTAAAGTTTGGGGGAGGATGAATAAGGGTCTGTGGCTGTTTATCACAGTTCGGGCCCGTTAGTTCAAGTGTAGGGGAATATTAGCACTACAACATACAATGACATTCTAGGCAATTCTGTTTCTTCCAACTTTGTGGCAGTTTGGGGAAGGCCCTTTTCTTGTTTCAGCATGACAATGCCCCCGCGCACAAAGCGAGGTCCATACAGAAATGGTTTGTCGAGATCGATGTGGAAGAACTTGACTGTCCTGCACAGATCCCTGACTGCGAGCCAGGCCTGGTCTCCCAACATCAGTGCCTGATCTCACTAATGCTCTTGTGGCTGCATGGAAGCAAGTCCCCGCAGCAATGTTCCAACATCTAGTGGGAAAGCCCTCCAGGAAGAGTGGAGGCTGTTATAGAATATTTGGCTCTCTACCTATTGTATTTCCTCTCTCTGCCTGCCGCACGCGCGCACACACACACACACACACACACACACACACACACACACACCTCTTGTCTAAGTGGTGTTTTTCTCCCTCTTCTGCAGGTTCTGTTGACTAAAGCCCAAGAGGAGGCTGGGGCCCTCAAACTACAAGTACAGACTGTGAGTGTACACACCCACACACACCCACACACACACCCTGTGAAATAAAGCGTGTTTTTCCTAGACGGCGGTCGTTTATAACACACACTTGGCTGTTCCTGTTGCCAGGGCAACGTCACAATTGCCGTGGTGATGGGAAGTGACACGTGTGAAATCATCTCGTCTCGCCACACACACACACACCCTCTCGTCTCTCCACCTTGTGATTACCTCTCTGTCTGAGGAGAGACAGGAGAGGGAGAGGAATGAATGAATGTATCATTGTGTGTGTCTGAGTGGTGTTGAATCACGAGCCGCGTCCCTCTCCTCCTCTCTTCCCTTGTTACCCAGACATCTCCTTCATTGATTAGTCTCCATCAGAGGAGAGACAGATGGAGGGGGATGCACCGCTGTGCTGTCTGTTTAGGGAATAGAGAGGGAGGTGGAATATATGAGAGGGAGGGAGAGAGATGGTCAGCGGGAAGAAGGGAGAGATGGATGGAGGGAGATGGAGGAGAGGGGGATGCACCGCTGTGCTGTCTGTTTAGGGAATAGTGGTATAGAGAGGGAGGTGGAATATATGAGAGGGAGGGAGAGAGATGGTCAGCGGGAAGAAGGCAGAGATGGATGGAGGGAGAGGGAGGATGGAGGAGAGGGGGATGCACCGCTGTGCTGTCTGTTTAGGGAATAGTGGTATAGAAAATTTAGAGAGGGAGGTGGAAGAAGGGAGAGGGGGCCGGATGGAGGGAGAGGATGGGGGAGAGGGGGCCGGAGGGATGGGGGGAGAGGGGGCCGGAGGGAGGGGGAAGATGGGGGAGAGGGGGCCGGAGGGATGGGGGAGAGGGGGCCGGAGGGAGGGGGAAGATGGGGAGAGGGGTCCGGAGGGATGGGGGGAGGGGGCCGGAGGGAGGGGGAAGGCATCTGAGTGATTGGGTCTGTTTTTATGTTAGTCTGGGTTACTAAATGTGTGTCTCTGTGTTCTAGATGGAGTTGGAGCTGGAGGTTATGAAGAAGCAGCAAGACTCCGTCGCCGAGGGCATCCCCTTAGCAACGAACGAGGAAGTCAACACACTCCGGTAACTCACACACTTAACACCAGTAGAGAGGTGAAGTACCATACTATATGGTTCAGTACTACCATACTGAACCATTTACAGAGAGGAGGAGAGAGTTCAGAGGAGTGGAGGGTGAGCGAGAATGGAGTGAGCCCGGGGGCCAGGCGGCTGGCTAGGGAGCGTGGGGGGCAAGGCGGCTGGCTAGGGAGCGTGGGGGGCAAGGCGGCTGGCTAGGGAGCGTGGGGGCAAGGCGGCTGGCTAGGGAGCGTGGGGGCAAGGCGGCTGGCTAGGGAGCGTGGGGGGCAAGGCGGCTGGCTAGGGAGCGTGGGGGGCAAGGCGGGTTGCTAGGGAGGTGGCTGGGAGAAGCGGGGGGTGAAGAGGAGAGGCTAGGAGACGAGGGTAATTAGAGAAGTGGGGTTGAAGAAGAGGAGATGCTGGGAGAAGAGGTTAGTTAGAGAAGTGGGGGGTGAAGAAGAGGAGGAGAGGCATTTGAGGTCCACTGGGAGCGATAGAGGAAGAGATGGAGGTCAGACAGGTATGGAGGGAGAATCAAGTCGTTGATCATGTGATGAAGAGTGAAGGAGACAGGAAGCCTATGGAGGAAGTCCCCCTGACATTACTATCACACTGGAGATCAACAAGCTCCCTCAACTACTACACACAGAACGCTAGAACACTAAATTATAGAACACAGAACGTTAGAACATTAAATTATAGAACAGTGGAACGTTAAAACTATTCATAGGTTGTCACTCTGTGGCGTCATGCCGTCGTTCTGAACGTCAAGGTGACGTCACAGTGCTGACCTAAAGTCACTCTGGACAGACTGACAGTCGTTATGAATGTTGTCAAGGTGACGTCACAGTGCTGACCTAAAGTCGCTCTGGACAGACTGACAGTCGTTATAAACGTTGTCAAGGTGACGTCACAGTGCTGACCAAGTCACTCTGGACAGACTGACAGTCGTTATGAACGTTGTCAAGGTGACGTCACAGTGCTGACCAAGTCACTCTGGACAGACTGACAGTCGACTGAAGAGCCTGGAAATACCATCCCACTGCTGAAGTAGGTTCATGTTTAGGAGGAAACAACTCTGCATTTTCATTTTGTCAAATTGACTTTAGACAGATGGCAATGTTGTCATTAGCGACGCTGACGTTATGCTGCATCTAATGTCAATCTGTGACATCATAACGACGACCAGAGGTTAGCTAGAGACACTGACGTCATGCTGCATCTAATGTCAATCTGTGACGACATAACGACGACCAGAGGTTAGCTAGAGACGCTGACGTCATGCTGCATCTAATGTCAATCTGTGACATCATAACGACGACCAGAGGTTAGCTAGAGACGCTGACGTCGTGCTGCATCTAATGTCAATCTGTGACATCATAACGACGACCAGAGGTTAGCTAGAGACGCTGACGTCGTGCTGCATCTAATGTCAATCTGTGACATCATAACGACGACCAGAGGTTAGCTAGAGACGCTGACGTCTTGCTGCATCTAATGTCAATCTGTGACATCATAACGACGACCAGAGGTTTTCCTACTAATGATGTGTCTCCTTCAGAATGGGGTTGTGTTGCTTAGCCACTATAATTTACTTTTGGAGAAATCTTCATCAGCGTTAATTGACTTTGTATTGAGAATAATACTCAGTCGGGCGTCAGTCCAAAACAAACGTTCAAAACAATATTGTCAGTTAACATGTAACCCATGAATAGAACACCAAACGTTAGAACATAGAACTATGGAACACACAACTGTAGAATATAGAACTATGGAACACACAACTGTAGAATATAGAACTATGGAACACACAACTGTAGAATATAGAACTATGGAACACACAACTGTAGAATATAGAACTATGGAACACACAACTGTAGAATATAGAACTATGGAACACAACTGTAGAATATAGAACTATGGAACACACAACTGTAGAATATAGAACTTTGGAACACACAACTGTAGAATATAGAACTTTGGAACACACAACTGTAGAATATAGAACTATGGAACACAACTGTAGAATATAGAACTATGGAACACAACTGTAGAATATAGAACTATGGAACACACAACTGTAGAATATGGAACACAACTGTAGAATATAGAACTATGGAACACACAACTGTAGAATATAGAACTATGGAACACAACTGTAGAATATAGAACTTTGGAACACACAACTGTAGAATATAGAACTATGGAACACAACTGTAGAATATAGAACTATGGAACACAACTGTAGAATATAGAACTATGGAACACACAACTGTAGAATATGGAACACAACTGTAGAATATAGAACTATGGAACACACAACTGTAGAATATAGAACTGTGGAACACACAACTGTAGAATATAGAACTGTGGAACACACAACTGTAGAATATAGAACTATGGAACACACAACTGTAGAATATAGAACTTTGGAACACACAACTGTAGAATATAGAACTATGGAACACACAACTGTAGAATATAGAACTATGGAACACACAACTGTAGAATATAGAACTATGGAACACACAACTGTAGAATATAGAACTGTGGAACACACAACTGTAGAATATAGAACTGTGGAACACACAACTGTAGAATATAGAACTGTGGAACACACAACTGTAGAATATAGAACTGTGGAACACACAACTGTAGAATATAGAACTGTGGAACACACAACTGTAGAATATAGAACTATGGAACACACAACTGTAGAATATAGAACTATGGAACACACAACTGTAGAATATAGAACTATGGAACACACAACTGTAGAATTTTTATTTCACCTTTATTTAACCAGGTAGGCAAGTTGAGAACAAGTTCTCATTTACAATTGCGACCTGGCCAAGATAAAGCAATGCAGTTCGACAGATACAATGACACAGAGTTACACATGGAGTAAAACAAACATACAGTCAATATTACAGTATAAACAAGTCTATATACAATGTGAGCAAATGAGGAGAGAAGGGAGGTAAAGGCAAAAAGGCCATGGTGGCAAAGTAAATACAATATAGCAAGTAAAACACTGGAATGGTAGTTTTGCAATGGAAGAATGTGCAAACTAGAAATAAAAATAATTGGGTGCAAAGGAGCAAAATAAATAAATAAATGAAATACAGTTGGGAAAGAGGTAGTTGTTTGGGCTAAATTATAGGTGGGCTATGTACAGGTGCAGTAATCTGTGAGCTGCTCTGACCGTTGGTGCTTAAAGCTAGTGAGGGAGATAAGTGTTTCCAGTTTCAGAGATTTTTGTAGTTCGTTCCAGTCATTGGCAGCAGAGAACTGTAAGGAGAGGCGGCCAAATAAAGAATTGGTTTTGGGGGTGACTAGAGAGATATACCTGCTGGAGCGTGTGCTACAGGTGGGAGATGCTATGGTGACCAGCGAGCTGAGATAAGGGGGGACTTTACCTAGCAGGGTCTTGTAGATGACCAGGAGCCAGTGGGTTTGGCGACGAGTATGAAGCGAGGGCCAGCCAACGAGAGCGTACAGGTCGCAATGGTGGGTAGTATATGGGGCTTTGGTGACAAAACGGATTGCACTGTGATAGACTGCATCCAATTTGTTGAGTAGGGTATTGGAGGCTATTTTGTAAATGACATCGCCAAAGTCGAGGATTGGTAGGATGGTCAGTTTTACAAGGGTATGTTTGGCAGCATGAGTGAAGGATGCTTTGTTGCGAAATAGGAATTCAATTCTAGATTTAACTTTGGATTGGATATGTTTGATGTGAGTCTGGAAGGAGAGTTTTCAGTCTAACCAGACACCTAGGTATTTGTAGTTGTCCACATATTCTAAGTCAGAGCAGTCCAGAGTAGTGATGTTGGACAGGTGGGCAGGTGCAGGCAGTGATCGGTTGAAGAGCATGCATTTAGTTTTACTTGTATTTAAGAGCAATTGTAGGCCACAGAAGGAGAGTTGTATGGCATTGAAGCTTGCCTGGAGTGTCCAAAGAAGGGCCAGAAGTATACAGAATGGTGTCGTCTGCGTAGAGGTGGATCAGAGACTCACCAGCAGCAAGAGCGACCTCATTGATGTATACAGAGAAGAGAGTCGGTCCAAGAATTGAACCCTGTGTCACCCCCATAGAGATTGCCAGAGGTCCGGACAGCAGACCCTCCGATTTGACACACTGAACTCTATCAGAGAAGTAGTTGGTGAACCAGGCGAGGCAATCATTTGAGAAACAAAGGCTGTCGAGTCTGCCGATGAGGATGTGGTGATTGACAGAGTCGAAAGCCTTGGCCAGATCAATGAATACGGCTGCACAGTAATGTTTCTTATCGATGGTGGTTAAGATACCGTTTAGGACCTTGAGCGTGGCTGAGGTGCACCCATGACCAGCTCTGAAACCAGATCGCATAGCAGAGAAGGTATGGTGAGATTCGAAATGGTCGGTAATCTGTTTGTTGACTTGGCTTTCAAAGACCTTAGAAAGGCATGGTAGGATAGATATAGGTCTGTAGCAGTTTGGGTCAAGAGTGTCCCCCCCCTTTGTAGAGCTGCTTTCCAATCTTTGGGAATCTCAGACGACACGAAAGAGAGGTTGAACAGGCTAGTAATAGGGGTGGCAACAATTTCGGCAGATAATTTTAGAAAGAAAGGGTCCAGATTGTCTAGCCCGGCTGATTTGTAGGGGTCCAGATTTTGCAGCTCTTTCAGAACATCAGCTGAACGGATTTGGGAGAAGGAGAAATGGGGAAGGTTGGGCGAATATAGAATAGAATATAGAACTATGGAACACACAACTGTAGAATATAGAACTATGGAACACACAACTGTAGAATATAGAACAATGGAACACACAACTGTAGAACTATGGAACACACAACTGTAGAACTATGGAACACACAACTGTAGAACTATGGAACACACAACTGTAGAACTATGGAACACACAACTGTAGAACTATGGAACACACAACTGTAGAACTATGGAACACACAACTGTAGAACTATGGAACACACAACTGTAGAACTATGAGACACACAACTGTAGAACTATGGGACACACAACTGTAGAATTATGGGACACACAACTGTAGAATATAGAACACAGAACTGTAGAATATAGAACTATGGAACACAGAACTGAGGAATGAAGAACATTAGAATGTATGAAGCGATCTTGGTGTTTTATCTAGTTATCTTGTAGGGTTATTAAATTACTATTAGATGGTGTTCATGTCGTCATGACGACGATATGTTTACATCACAATGGCCTGACACACACCTGCTTTCCACTTACCTACCCTATGTAGACTACACACACACACTTTACCATCAATTACACACGTTGTGATTAGTGTCTCTGTTTCACTACAGTCTGGATATCAAAACAAACATTCAGTTCATTAATGGGGACACACCGCTTCATTACACTCAGAATCATGATCGCTATTGAGCTCATTCATCTAAGGAGTGTGTGTGTGTGTTGTGTCGGCAGGCTGAAGATTGAGGAGTTGGAGGGAGAGCGACAACGTCTGGAAGAACAGAACAATGTTCTAGAGCTGAGGCTGGAGAGACACAACTTACAGGTACACAGTCATGTGTGTGTGAGGTCATACAGGGCTGCTCTCTGGCCTGGGAGATTCTGGTAACTCACCTGTCAATCATCCACGTTAGGGCTGCTCTCTGGCCTGGGAGGTTTTGGTAACTCACCTGTCAATCATCCACGTTAGGGCTGCTCTCTGGCCTGGGAGGTTTTGGTAACTCACCTGTCAATCATCCACGTTAGGGCTGCTCTCTGGCCTGGGAGGTTTTGGTAACTCACCTGTCAATCATCCACGTTAGGGCTGCTCTCTGGCCTGGGAGGTTTTGGTAACTCACCTGTCAATCATCCACGTCAGGGCTGCTCTCTGGCCTGGGAGGTTTTGGTAACTCACCTGTCAATCATCCACGTTAGGGCTGCTCTCTGGCCTGGGAGGTTTTGGTAACTCACCTGTCAATCATCCACGTCAGGGCTGCTCTCTGGCCTGGGAAGTTTTGGTAACTCACCTGTCAATCATCCACGTCAGGCGCTTCAGCCAATAACAATACTAATAATAATGATGGATGAAAGAACGCTGTTTCCTGTTAGTTCACTATGTAGATGATCAGCCTAGTTTGAGCTGAATAACAATAATAATCTGTCGCGCAGCAAATAAACAACTTGATACTCAGAGGGGGCAGCACTGAGCCTCTAACGTCACTTCCTGTAGCAGCACTGAGCCTCTGACGTCACTTCCTGTAGCAGCACTGAGCCTCTAACGTCACTTCCTGTAGTAGCACTGAGCCTCTAACGTCACTTCCTGTAGTAGCACTGAGCCTCTAACGTCACTTCCTGTAGCAGCACTGAGCCTCTAACGTCACTTCCTGTAGCAGCACTGAGCCTCTAACGTCACTTCCTGTAGCAGCACTGAGCCTCTAACGTCACTTCCTGTAGCAGCACTGAGCCTCTGACGTCACTTCCGGTAGCAGCACTGAGCCTCTAACGTCACTTCCTGGAGTAGCTCAAACTGCATGCTATGTTTCACTTCCTGGAGTAGCTCAAACTGCACATGCCGTGTTTCACTTCCTGGAGTAGCTCAAACTGCACATGCCGTGTTTCACTTCCTGGAGTAGCTCAAACTGCACATGCCGTGTTTCACTTCCTGGAGTAGCTCAAACTGCACATGCCGTGTTTCACTTCCTGGAGTAGCTCAAACTGCACATGCCGTGTTTCACTTCCTGGAGTAGCTCAAACTGCACATGCCGTGTTTCACTTCCTGGAGTAGCTCAAACTGCACATGCCGTGTTTCACTTCCTGGAGTAGCTCAAACTGCACATGCCGTGTTTCACTTCCTGGAGTAGCTCAAACTGCACATGCCGTGTTTCACTTCCTGGAGTAGCTCAAACTGCACATGCCCTGTTTCACTTCCTGTAGTAGCTCAAACTGCACATGCCATGTTTCCAAAAGCTCCATATAGCAAGATGGCGACATTCCTGATTTTCAAATGCGCCGCTGAGACAAACTGCACATCATATATCAAACTGCACATCACTTCCTGGAGTAGCTATCACACTTCCTAGGAAACAATGGGGTGATGTCATCAAATAAAATAGAATGTGATTGGTCACATACACACGGTTAGCAGATGTTATTGGTCACATACACACGGTTAGCAGATGTGGTTTCACTTCCTGAGTAGCTCAAATACACATGGGTTTCAGATTTGGAGTTGGTCAAACTGCACATGCCCTGTTTCACTTCCTGGAGTTCAAACTGCAGATGTTAGTTGGTCAAATACACATGGTTATCAGATGTTATTGGTCACATACACATGGTTTTCAGATCCTGATTGGTCAAACTGCACATGCCCTGTTTCAGATCCTGATTGGTCAAATACACATGGTTTTCAGATTCCTATTGGTCAAACTGCACATGGTTAGCAGATGTTATTGTGATTGTAGCTCAAACTGCACATTGTTTCACTTCCTAGTTCCGACTGTACAGCAGTATCTATCTAACAAGTAATATAACAAATTCCACAACCAGACCTAATACACATAATCCAGTAAAGGAATAAGAATATATAAATATATGGATGAGCAGAGACAGAGCGGTGAAGATGTAATAGATAGTATAGAATAGATAGTATAGAATATATAAATATATGGATGAGCAGAGACAGAGCGGTGAAGATGTAATAGATAGTATAGAATAGATAGTATAGAATATATAAATATATGGATGAGCAGAGACAGAGCGGTGAAGATGTAATAGATAGTATAGAATATATAAATATATGGATGAGCAGAGACAGAGCGGTGAAGATGTAATAGATAGTATAGAATAGATAGTGTAGAATATAGTATACAAATCAAATGTTATTTGTCACATGCGCCAAATATAACACCTTACAGTGAAATGCTGACAAGCCCTTAACCAACAATGCAGTTTTAAGAAAATACCCCAAAATATATAGATGTAAATCAAATTAAGAGATGACTAACAAATTATTTAAATAGCAGCAGTAAATAACAATGTGGAGGCTATATACAGGGGGTACCGGTACAGAGTCAATGTGGAGGCTATATACAGGGGGTACAGGTACAGAGTCAATGTGGAGGTTATATACAGGGGGTACCGGTACAGAGTCAATGTGGAGACTATATACAGGGGTACCGGTACAGAGTCAATGTGGAGGCTATATACAGGGGTACTTCCGGTACAGAGTCAATGTGGAGGCTATATACAGGGGTACCGGTACAGAGTCAATGTGGAAGCTATATACAGGGGTACCGGTACAGAGTCAATGTGGAGGAGGCTATATACAGGGGTACCGGTACAGAGTCAATGTGGAGACTATATACAGGGGTACCAGTACAGAGTCAATGTGGAGGCTATATACAGGGGGTACCGGTACAGAGTCAATGTGGAGGCTATATACAGGGGTACCGGTACAGAGTCAATGTGGAGGCTATATACAGGGGGTACAGGTACAGAGTCAATGTGAAGGCTATATACAGGGGTACCAGTACAGAGTCAATGTGGAGGCTATATACAGGGGGTACCGGTACAGAGTCAATGTGGAGGATATATACAGGGGGTACAGGTACAGAGTCAATGTGAAGGCTATATACAGGGGGTACAGGTACAGAGACAATGTGGAGGCTATATACAGGGGGTACCGGTACAGAGTCAATGTGGAGGATATATACAGGGGGTACAGGTACAGAGTCAATGTGAAGGCTATATACAGGGGGTACAGGTACAGAGACAATGTGGAGGCTATATACAGGGGGTACCGGTACAGAGTCAATGTGGAGGCTATATACAGTGGGTACAGGTACAGAGTCAATGTGGAGGCTATATACAGGGGGTACCGGTACAGAGTCAATGTGGAGGCTATATACAGGGGGTACCGGTACAGAGTCAATGTGGAGGCTATATACAGGGGGTACCGGTACAGAGTCAATGTGGAGGCTATATACAGGGGGTACCGGTACAGAGTCAATGTGGAGGCTATATACAGGGGGTACCGGTACAGAGTCAATGTGGAGGCTATATACAGGAGGTACCGGTACAGAGTCAATGTGGAGGCTATATACAGGGTGTACCGGTACAGAGTCAATGTGGAGGCTATATACAGGGGGTACCGGTACAGAGTCAATGTGGAGGCTATATACATGTGGGGGTACCGGTACAGAGTCAATGTGGAGGCTATATACAGGGGGTACAGGTACAGAGTCAATGTGGAGGCTATATACAGGGGGTACAGGTACAGAGTCAATGTGGAGGCTATATACAGGGGGTACCAGGTACAGAGTCAATGTGGAGGCTATATACAGGGGGTACCGGTACAGAGTCAATGTGGAGGCTATATACAGGGGGTACAGGTACAGAGTCAATGTGGAGGCTATATACAGGGGGTACCGGTACAGAGTCAATGTGGAGGCTATATACAGGGGGTACCGGTACAGAGTCAATGTGGAGGCTATATACAGGGGGTACCGGTACAGAGTCAATGTGGAGGCTATATACAGGGGGTACCGGTACAGAGTCAATGTGGAGGCTATATACAGGGGGTACAGGTACAGAGTCAATGTGGAGGCTATATACAGGGGTACAGGTACAGAGTCAATGTGGAGGCTATATACAGGGGGTACCAGGTACAGAGTCAATGTGGAGGCTATATACAGGGGGGGTGTACCGGTACAGAGTCAATGTGGAGGCTATATACAGGGGGTACAGGTACAGAGTCAATGTGGAGGCTATATACAGGGGTACCGGTACAGAGTCAATGTGGAGGCTATATACAGGGGGTACCAGTACAGAGTCAATGTGGAGGCTATATACAGGGGGTACCGGTACAGAGTCAATGTGGAGGCTATATACAGGGGTACCGGTACAGAGTCAATGTGGAGGCTATATACAGGGGGTACCGGTACAGAGTCAATGTGGAGACTATATACAGGGGGTACCGGTACAGAGTCAATGTGGAGGCTATATACAGGGGTACCGGTACAGAGTCAATGTGGAGGCTATATACAGGGGGTACCGGTACAGAGTCAATGTGGAGGCTATATACAGGGGTACCGGTACAGAGTCAATGTGGAGGCTATATACAGGGGGTACCGGTACAGAGTCAATGTGGAGGCTATATACAGGGGTACCGGTACAGAGTCAATGTGGAGGCTATATACAGGGGGTACCGGTACAGAGTCAATGTGGAGGCTATATACAGGGGTACAGGTACAGAGTCAATGTGGAGGCTATATACAGGGGGTACCGGTACAGAGTCAATGTGGAGGCTATATACAGGGGGTACCGGTACAGAGTCAATGTGGAGACTATATACAGGGGGTACCGGTACAGACGGGGCGGCAGGGTAGCCTAGTGGTTAGAGTGTTGGACTAGTAACTGGAAGGTTGCAAGTTCAAACCCCCGAGCTGACAAGGTACAAATCTGTCGTTCTGCCCCTGAACAGGCAGTTAACCCACTGTTCCTAGGCCGTCATTGAAAATAAGAATTTGTTCTTAACTCTACAGGGGATACCTGTAGAGAAACACCATCTAATCCTTCACCACACACACCTAGAGAGACACACACCATCTAATCCTTCACCACACACACCTAGAGACACACCATCTAATCCTTCACCACAAACACCTAGAGAGAGACACACCATCTAATCATTCACCACACACACCTAGAGACACACCATCTAATCCTTCACCACACACACCTAGATACACACCATCTAATCCTTCACCACACACACACCTAGAGACACACACCATCTAATCATTCACCACACACACCTAGAGAGACACACCATCTAATCATTCACCACACACACCTAGAGAGACACACCATCTAATCCTTCACCACACACACCTAGAGAGACACACACCATCTAATCCTTCACCACACACACACCTAGAGACACACACCATCTAATCCTTCACCACACACACCTAGAGAGAGAGACACCATCTAATCCTTCACCACACACACCTAGAGAGAGAGACACCATCTAATCCTTCACCACACACAGAGAGAGACACACCATCTAATCCTTCACCACACACACCTAGAGAGACACACACCATCTAATCCTTCACACCACACACACCTAGAGACACACACCATCTAATCCTTCACCACACACACCTAGAGAGACCTAGAGAGACACACCATCTAATCCTTCACCACACACACCTAGAGAGACACACCATCTAATCCTTCACCACACACACCTAGAGAGACACACCATCTAATCCTTCACCACACACACCTAGACACACCATCTAATCCTTCACCACACACACCTGAGAGAGACACACACCATCTAATCCTTCACCACACACACCTAGAGAGACACACACCATCTAACACCACACCACCTAGAGAGACACACACCATCTAATCCTTCACCACACACACCTAGAGAGACACACCATCCTTCACCACACACACCTAGAGAGACACACCATCTAATCCTTCTAACCACACACCACCTCCTTCAGAGAGACACACACCATCTAATCCTTCACCACACACACCTAGAGAGACACACACCATCTAATCCTTCACCACACACACCTAGAGAGACACACACCATCTAATCCTTCACCACACACACCTAGAGACACACACCATCTAATCCTTCACCACACACACCTAGAGAGACACACACCATCTAATCCTTCACCACACACACCTAGAGAGACACACACCATCTAATCCTTCACCACACACACCTAGAGAGACACACCATCTAATCCTTCACCACACACACCTAGAGAGACACACACCATCTAATCCTTCACCACACACACCTAGAGAGAGACACACCATCTAATCCTTCACCACACACACCTAGAGAGAGACACACCATCTAATCCTTCACCACACACACCTAGAGAGACACACCATCTAATCCTTCACCACACACACCTAGAGAGACACACCATCTAATCCTTCACCACACACACCTAGAGAGACACACACCATCTAATCCTTAATCCTTCACCACACACACCTAGAGAGACACACACCATCTAATCCTTCACCACACACACCTCACCACAGAGACACACCATCTAATCCTTCACCACACACACCTAGAGAGACACACCATCTAATCCTTCACCACACACACCTAGAGAGACACACCATCTAATCCTTCACCACACACACCTAGAGAGACACACCATCTAATCCTTCACCACACACACACCTAGAGAGACACACACCATCTAATCATTCACCACACACACCTAGAGAGACACACCATCTAATCCTTCACCACACACACACCTAGAGAGACACACACCATCTAATCCTTCACCACACACACCTAGAGACACACACCATCTAATCCTTCACCACACACACCTAGAGAGACACACACCATCTAATCCTTCACCACACACACCTAGAGAGAGACACACACCATCTAATCCTTCACCACACACACCTAGAGAGAGACACACACCATCTAATCCTTCACCACACACACCTAGAGAGAGACACACACCATCTAATCCTTCACCACACACACCTAGAGAGACACACCATCTAATCCTTCACCACACACACACCTAGAGAGACACACCATCTAATCCTTCACCACACACACCTAGAGAGAGACACACCATCTAATCCTTCACCACACACACCTAGAGAGACACACCATCTAATCCTTCACCACACACACCTAGAGAGATACACACCATCTAATCCTTCACCACACACACCTAGAGAGAGACACACCATCTAATCCTTCACCACACACACCTAGAGAGAGACACACACCATCTAATCCTTCACCACACACACCTAGAGAGACACACCATCTAATCCTTCACCACACACACCTAGAGAGACACACACCATCTAATCCTTCACCACACACACCTAGAGAGACACACCATCTAATCCTTCACCACACACACACCTAGAGAGAGACACACACCATCTAATCTTTCACCACACACACATTTACATTACATTTAAGTCATTTAGCAGACGCTCTTATCCAGAGCGACAGATTGGTGCTTTCACCTTATGACATCCAGTGGAACAGCCACTTTACAATAGTGCATCTAGGTCTTTTAAGGGGGGTGAGAAGGATTACTTTATCCTATCCTAGGTATTCCTTAAAGAGGTGGGGTTTCAGGTGTCTCCGGAAGGTGGTGATTGACTCCGCTGTCCTGGCGTCGTGAGGGAGTTTGTTCCACCATTGGGGGGCCAGAGCAGCGAACAGTTTTGACTGGGCTGAGCGGGAACTGTACTTCCTCAGTGGTAGGGAGGCGAGTAGGCCAGAGGTGGATGAACGCAGTGCCCTTGTTTGGGTGTAGGGCCTGATCAGAGCCTGGAGGTACTGAGGTGCCGTTCCCCTCACAGCTCCGTAGGCAAGCACCATGGTCTTGTAGCGGATGCGAGCTTCAACTGGAAGCCAGTGGACACACCTAGAGAGACACACCATCTAATCATTCACCACACACACCTAGAGACACACACCATCTAATCTTTCACCACACACACCTAGAGAGACACACCATCTAATCATTCACCACACACACCTAGAGACACACACCATCTAATCCTGCCTCTCACAGTTTTTTTAAACTACCTCTCTATGTGGACCTGATCCCCTTCACTTTTAAATTGGCTGGAGGGGTTGGCTCTGCTCTGCTGTGTGTGTGTGTGTGTGTGTGTGTGTTACGGTTGTGTGTGTGTGCGGTCTCTCCCAACCTCGCAGGAGAGATGTGCTTTTGGTCCACAGACAGACAGGGGGATTTTAGAGTCTATTACGGTAGTGTGTTTAGGGACCGTCAGAATGGGAACCCAATGATGAAGCAGGTATCAGTAACTAAATGATTTCACTGGCCGTCTTTCGATCGCAACCTTGAATATCTGAAGAATTCCTCCAGCGTCACTCGCAGCGGACAAACTAGTTTCAACTCGGGCTGTGACATTCTGTCAGCCGCTGAAGCAAATACCTGCCGGCCTCACGGCAATCGCCCGTTAATGAACACGTACACGCTTAGCGTCTCCTGGCTTCCACACAAAGCCACTGATCCTTTTGGAACATCTACCTTCACAGTAAATCAATGTTATATAGCCACACCTTCACAGTAAATCCATGTAATATAGCCTACACCTTCACAGTAAATCCATGTGATATAGCCTACACCTTCACAATAAATCCATGTGATATAGCCTATACCTTCACAGTAAATCCATGTGATATAATCTTTACCTTCACAGTAAATCCATGTGATATAATCTACACCTTCACAGTAAATCCATGTAATATAGCCTTCACCTTCACAGTAAATCCATGTGATATAGCCTACACCTTCACAATAAATCCATGTGATATAGCCTATACCTTCACAGTAAATCCATGTGATATAATCTACACCTTCACAGTAAATCCATGTGATATAATCTACACCTTCACAGTAAATCCATGTGATATAATTTACACCTTCACAGTAAATCCATGTAATATAGCCTTCACCTTCACAGTAAATCCATGTGATATAGTCTACACCTTCACAGTAAATCCATGTGATATAATCTACACCTTCACAGTAAATCCATGTGATATAATCTACACCTTCACAGTAAATCCATGTGATATAATCTACACCTTCACAGTAAATCCATATGATATAGCCTACACCTTCACAGGTAAATCCATGTAATATAGCCTTCACCTTCACAGTAAATCCATGTGATATAGTCTACACCTTCACAGTAAATCCATGTGATATAATTTACACCTTCACAGTAAATCCATGTAATATAGCCTTCACAGTAAATCCATGTGATATAATTTACACCTTCACAGTAAATCCATGTAATATAGCCTTCACAGTAAATCCATGTGATATAATCTACACCTTCACAGTACATCCATGTGATATAGCCTTCACCTTCACAGTAAATCCATGTGATATAATTTACACCTTCACAGTAAATCCATGTGATATAGCCTTCACCTTCACAGTAAATCTATGTGATATAGCCTACACCTTCACAATAAATCCATGTGATATAGCCTACACCTTCACAGTAAATCCATTCGAAATAATTTACACCTTCACAATAAATCCATGTGATATAATTTACACCTTCACAGTAAATCCATGTAATCTAGCCCACACCTTCACAATAAACCCGTTATTTATTTTAGACAGGCATGAAGAAACATGAAGAAAATGTAGTCTATTTCAGAAGAACAGAATGGTTTTGATCGTATGGCTGTGGGTTACACTAGTTCATTTAGCAGGTTCTGACCCGGCTGTGGGTTACACTAGTTCATTTAGCAGGTTCTGACCCGGCCGTATGGCTGTGGGTTACACTAGTTCATTTAGCAGGTTCTGACCCGGCCGTATGGCTGTGGGTTACACTAGTTCATTTAGCAGGTTCTGACCCGGCCGTATGGCTGTGGGTTACACTAGTTCATTTAGCAGGTTCTGACCCGGCCGTATGGCTGTGGGTTACGCTAGTTCATTTAGCAGGTTCTGACCCGGCCGTATGGCTGTGGGTTACGCTAGTTCATTTAGCAGGTTCTGACCCGGCCGTATGGCTGTGGGTTACACTAGTTCATTTAGCAGGTTCTGACCCGGCTGTGGGTTACACTAGTTCATTTAGCAGGTTCTGACCCGGCCGTATGGCTGTGGGTTACGCTAGTTCATTTAGCAGGTTCTGACCCGGCCGTATGGCTGTGGGTTACGCTAGTTCATTTAGCAGGTTCTGATCCGGCCGTATGGCTGTGGGTTACACTAGTTCATTTAGCAGGTTCTGACCCGGCCGTATGGCTGTGGGTTACGCTAGTTCATTTAGCAGGTTCTGACCCGGCCGTATGGCTGTGGGTTACACTAGTTCATTTAGCAGGTTCTGACCCGGCTGTGGGTTACACTAGTTCATTTAGCAGGTTCTGACCCGGCCGTATGGCTGTGGGTTACGCTAGTTCATTTAGCAGGTTCTGACCCGGCCGTATGGCTGTGGGTTACGCTAGTTCATTTAGCAGGTTCTGATCCGGCCGTATGGCTGTGGGTTACACTAGTTCATTTAGCAGGTTCTGACCCGGCCGTATGGCTGTGGGTTACACTAGTTCATTTGCAGGTTCTGACCCGGCCGTATGGCTGTGGGTTACACTAGTTCATTTAGCAGGTTCTGACCCGGCTGTGGGTTACACTAGTTCATTTTGCAGGTTCTGACCCGGCCGTATGGCTGTGGGTTACACTAGTTCATTTAGCAGGTTCTGATCCGGCCGTATGGCTGTGGGTTACACTAGTTCATTTAGCAGGTACTGACCCGGCCGTATGGCTGTGGGTTACACTAGTTCATTTAGCAGGTTCTGACCCGGCCGTTAGCAGGTTCTGACCCGGCTGTGGGTTACACTAGTTCATTTAGCGGATTCTGACCCGGCCGCAATGCTATGAGCGACACTAGTTCATTTAGCAGGTTCTGACCCGGCTGTGGGGTACACTAGTTCATTTAGCAGACACGATTTCCACTGAATTTTAAGTAAATCTACTGTCCCCAATAGTACAACATGTGACCTATTCTGTGCAAATAATATATGTGACATTTAGTGTTGATGTAGAATGGACTTTTATCATGCACCTGTCTTGCACTTAAATAGCAAAATGGAGGACGCTTTTCCCCGTGGTTCATCCTCATGCCAGACAGATTGGCCAGACTCCTGTTGTAAAGAGAAGTAATGTGCTTAATATTAGGAGTTAATATTTAAGTTTATAAATATAATAGACCTAGCCTATAGAAAGCTGATGGGATCCTCCTCTTTTTAACAGAGGCCATCACTCTGTTTTCTCACGCAGTTACATAGCCTATAGAAATGTTGCGCAACATGAGCTCATGGGCTCTCATGAAGTGTTTTGATGAGATGTTTTAATACATTTACATTGATGTCAGAGTGATTTAACCTCTTGCCTCTAGTTGGGACGCTTGCGTCCCAACTAGAGCTCTGGAAATGCAAATGTGCTACGCTAAATGCTAATAGTATTAGTTAAAACTCAAAAGTTCATTAAAATACACATGCAGGGTATCAAATTAAAGCTACACTCGTTGTGAATCCAGGCAACAAGTCAGATTTTTAAAATGCTTTTCGGCGACAGCATGAGAAGCTATTATCTGATAGCATGCACCAATACACTACAACAGAAAAGCACAGCAGGGGACGTAAACAAAATAATTAGCATTTCGGCGTTACACAAACCGCACAATAAAATAGAAAACAGTCATTACCTTTCACCATCTTCTTTGTTGGCACTCCTAGATGTCCCATAAACACTATTGGGTCTTTATTTCGATTAAATCGGGCCATATAAAGCCAAGATATCGTTATATGTAGACTGTGTGATAAACGAAAAAAACAGCGATTTCACAACGTAACGTCATTTTTTAAAATTCAAAAAGTAGACGATAAACTTTCACAAAACACTTCGAAATACGTTTGTAATGCTACTTTAGGTATTAGTAAACGTTAATAAGCGATAAAAATCATCCGTAGGCGATGTAAATATCATGAGCTGTCGTCTTGGAAAAAATTTCAGGAGAGAGCTCTTCCGGAATGATCTGGGCGGAGACCGGAGGTAAGCGGTGCCCCTCTTTCGGTTCAACCAAGAATCAAAGATGATTAAATTCACAAGATACTCGACAACATGGGGATGCTGTGGGAGTTGAATGCTCGGTCTTATCTAATTCGGCTCACTGTTAACATTTGCTTGAAGTGGCGCAAGGATATTTATTTCCATTTTCTGTGATCAGGTTTTCCTGCGCTTTCCGATGTAACGCACGTTATGTAATAGCCACAGTCGTGATTTAACCAGTTTTAAAAACGTCCGAGAGTTTCCTATCCACACATTCTAACCATATGAACGTACTATATTCCTGGCATGAGTAGCAGGGCGCTGAAATGTTGCGCGATTTTTAACAAAATGTTCAAAAAAGTAGAGGGTAGGAGCAACAGGTTAAAGGGATGATACAGTGCTGAGTACCAGGCGGTTAGTTTGGTAGGTTACTAATGACCATCAGTAGCATCAGAGAAGCCTAATTACCGTGTCTAAACTGTCAGTGCTGAGTACCAGGCAGTTAGTTTGGTAGGTTACTAATGACCATCAGTAGCATCAGAGAAGCATAATTACCGTGTCTAAACGGTCACGTGGAATTTGACTGTCTTCGTGACTAGTGACCTCCGGTGTGGCGGTAATATGGTCACCATAACAGCCCTAGTTTCAACCCAACTCATCCCTCTCTCTCTGTGTGTGTGGATCTTAATAGAATCAGTCCTACTGTTGTCCCAGTCCTGATGGTCCCTGAAGCCACACAGAGATTATATTCCCTATTCCACAGCAGTGATGGGACACTATCAACTAGAGAGCGTTTTAGATCAGACTGCTAGTTTAGAGTCTGCCTACATGTCTGGAGGACCTGTCTGAGGTAGACATGAAGGGTAGCTTTTTCTGTCACTTTCTCTCTGTCACACACACACACTTCCTGTCCCTGTGTGTTCTGGTCACACACACACACTTCCTGTCCCTGTGTGTTCTGGTCACACATACTTCCTGTCCCTGTGTGTTCTGGTCACACACACACTTCATGTCCCTGTGTGTGTTCTGGTCACACACACACTTCATGTCCCTGTGTGTGTTCTGGTCACACACACACTTCCTGTCCCTGTGTGTGTTCTGGTCACACACACACTTCCTGTCCCTGTGTGTGTTCTGGTCACACACACACTTCCTGTCCCTGTGTGTGTTCTGGTCACACACACACTTCCTGTCCCTGTGTGTGTTCTGGTCACACAGACACTTCCTGTCCCTGTGTGTGTTCTGGTCACACAGACACTTCCTGTCCCTGTGTGTTCTGGTCACACACACACTTCATGTCCCTGTGTGTGTTCTGGTCACACACACTTCATGTCCCTGTGTGTGTTCTGGTCACACACACACTTCATGTCCCTGTGTGTGTTCTGGTCACACACACACTTCATGTCCCTGTGTGTGTTCTGGTCACACACACACTTCCTGTCCCTGTGTGTGTTCTGGTCACACAGACACTTCCTGTCCCTGTGTGTTCTGGTCACACACACACTTCATGTCCCTGTGTGTGTTCTGGTCACACACACACTTCCTGTCCCTGTGTGTGTTCTGGTCACACAGACACTTCCTGTCCCTGTGTGTTCTGGTCTAATTGTCAGATCTTTCTGGCCTCAGGTTCCAAACCATTTTCTAACGGTTACTGTGAACTCTACTGTTCCTCTCTCTCCTCCTTCATCCCTCTCTCTCCTCTTCATCTCTGTCTATCTCTCTGTCTCTCTCTCTCTCACCCTCACTATTTTCTCTCCCCCTTCATTAAAAGAGAAGATGGTGTTCCTCTCTACTTATTTAGATCACTAATGACACTTTAGGAGACTGGGTTTTACTTTCCTCTTTAAAGATAGCAAGACACACACACACACACACACACACACACCCTGAGAGACACACACACACACCCTGAGAGACACACACACACACCCTGAGAGAGACACACACACACACCCTGAGAGACACACACACACACACACCCTGAGAGACACACACACACACACCCTGAGAGACACACACACACACACCCTGAGAGACACACACACACACCCTGAGACACACACACACACCCTGAGAGACACACACACACACCCTGAGAGAGAGACACACACACCCTGAGAGAGAGACACACACCCTGAGAGAGAGACACACACCCTGAGAGAGACATACACACCCTGAGAGAGACACACACACCCTGAGAGAGACACACACACCCTGAGAGAGACACACACACACACACCCTGAGAGAGACACACACACCCTGAGAGAGACACACACACCCTGAGAGAGACACCCTGAGAGAGACACACACACCCTGAGAGAGACACACACACACCCTGAGAGAGACACACACACACCCTGAGAGAGACACACACACACCCTGAGAGAGACACACACACACCCTGAGAGAGACACACACACACCCTGAGAGAGACACACACACACCCTGAGAGACACACACACACCCTGAGAGACACACACACACCCTGAGAGACACACACACACACCCTGAGAGACACACACACACCCTGAGAGACACACACACACACCCTGAGAGACACACACACACACCCTGAGAGACACACACACACACCCTGAGAGACACACACACACACCCTGAGAGACACACACACACACCCTGAGAGACACACACACACACCCTGAGAGACACACACACACACCCTGAGAGACACACACACACACCCTGAGAGACACACACACACACCCTGAGAGAGACACACACACACACCCTGAGAGAGACACACACACACACCCTGAGAGACACACACACACACACCCTGAGAGACACACACACACACACCCTGAGAGACACACACACACACCCTGAGAGACACACACACACACCCTGAGAGAGACACACACACCCTGAGAGAGACACACACACCCTGAGAGAGACACACACACCCTGAGAGAGACACACACACCCTGAGAGAGACACACACACCCTGAGAGAGACACACACACCCTGAGAGACACACACACCCTGAGAGAGACACACACACACCCTGAGAGAGACACACACACCCTGAGAGAGACACACACACCCTGAGAGAGACACACACACCCTGAGAGAGACACACACTTATCCCGACACACACACCCTGAGACACACACACACTTATCCCGACAAACACACATCCTTCCATTTGTCCAATTTCTAAAGCAGGATGTTACCAAGCTTTACTAAAATGTTACCAAGCCTTACTAAAATGTTACCAAGCTTTACTAAAATGTTACCAAGCTTTACTAAAATGTTACCAAGATGTTACCAAGCTTTACTAAAATGTTACCAAGCCTTACTAAAATGTTACCACACTTTACTAAAATGTTACCAAGCTTTACTAAAATGTTACCAAGCTGTTACCAAGCTTTACTAAAATGTTACCAAGCCTTACTAAAATGTTACCAAGCTTTACTAAAATGTTACCACGCTTTACTAAAATGTTACCACGCTTTACTAAAATGTTACCACGCTTTACTAAAATGTTACCACGCTTTACTAAAATGTTACCACGCTTTACTAAAATGTTACCACGCTTTACTAAAATGTTACCACGCTTTACTAAAATGTTACTACGCTTTACTAAAATGTTACCTAGATACTAGATAACAGCCCTCTCCTCTACACCCCACTGAACTGGTACTAGATAACAGCCCTCTCCTCTACACCCCACTGAACTGGTTCTAGGTAACAGCCCTCTCCTCCTCTCCTCTCCACTCCTCTACACTCCTCTCCTCTACACTCCTCTCCCTCTTCCTCTCCTCTACACTCCAATGGACGTCTGCCTTGTAAAAACAGATAATGGCTTCATTTACTACTGCTGGGGCACATCATCAAACACACACACACACACACACACACACACACACACACACACACACACACACACACACACACACACACACACACACTACACACACATCCTGATAAGCCTTAGGGCATTTTGTCTTATTATCAGAAAAGAGACTCACCCTCCCCTCTCTCCCTCTCCTCCTCTCTCCTGAGTAACTCAATCAAACTTTCCTGATCCCCCTCCTCTCTCTCCCTCTCCTCCTCTCTCCTGAGTAACTCAATCAAACTTTCCTCATCCCCCTTCTCTCTCTCTTCTCTTTCTCGTCTCTTCTTCCTTCCCTCAGTTCATAAATTGTAGTCCAGACCAGACCTTCCTAGAATAGGAGTGACTAAACAGGAACAGTGTTTTATATTGTAGACCAGACCTTCCTAGAATAGGAGTGACTAAACAGGAACAGTGTTTTATATTGTAGACCAGACCAGACCTCCCTAGAATAGGAGTGACTAAACAGGAACAGTGTTTTATATTGTAGACCAGACAAGACCTTCCTAGAATAGGAGTGACTAAACAGGAACAGTGTTTTATATTGTAGACCAGACCAGGCCTCCCTAGAATAGGAGTGACTAAACAGGAACAGTGTTTTATAATGCAGACCAGACCTCCCTAGAATAGGAGTGACTAAACAGGAACAGTGTTTTATATTGTAGACCAGACCAGACCTCCCTAGAATAGGAGTGACTAAACAGGAACAGTGTTTTATATTGTAGACCAGACCTCCCTAGAATAGGAGTGACTCCCTAGACCAGACCTCCCTAGAATAGGAGTGACTAAACAGGAACAGTGTTTTATATTGTAGTAGACCAGACCTCCCTAGAATAGGAGTGACTAAACAGGAACAGTGTTTTATATTGTAGTAGACCAGACCTCCCTAGAATAGGAGTGACTAAACAGGAACAGTGTTTTATATTGTAGTAGACCAGACCTCCCTAGAATAGGAGTGACTAAACAGGAACAGTGTTTTATATTGTAGACCAGACCAGACCTCCCTAGAATAGGAGTGACTAAACAGGAACGGTGTTTTATATTGTAGACCAGACCTCCCTAGAATAGGAGTTACTAAACAGGAACAGTGTTTTATATTGTAGACCAGACCTCCCTAGAATAGGAGTGACTAAACAGGAACAGTATTTTATAATGTAGATCAGACCTCCCGAGAATAGGAGTGACTAAACAGGAACAGTGTTTTATATTGTAGACCAGACCTCCCTAGAATAGGAGTGACTAAACAGGAACAGTGTTTTATATTGTAGACCAGACCAGACCCCCCTAGAATAGGAGTGACTAAACAGGAACAGTGTTTTATAATGTAGACCAGACCAGACCTCCCTAGAATAGGAGTGACTAAACAGGAACAGTGTTTTATAATGTAGACCAGACCTCCCTAGAATAGGAGTGACTAAACAGGAACAGTGTTTTATATTGTAGACCAGACCTCCCTAGAATAGGAGTGACTAAACAGGAACAGTGTTTTATATTGTAGTCCAGACCAGACCCCCCTAGAATAGGAGTGACTAAACAGGAACAGTGTTTTATAATGTAGACCAGACCAGACCTCCCTAGAATAGGAGTGACTAAACAGGAACAGTGTTTTATAATGTAGACCAGACCAGACCCCCCTAGAATAGGAGTGACTAAACAGGAACAGTGTTTTATATTGCAGTCCAGACCAGACCCCCCTAGAATAGGAGTGACTAAACAGGAACAGTGTTTTATAATGTAGACCAGACCAGACCTCCCTAGAATAGGAGTGACTAAACAGGAACAGTGTTTTATATTGTAGACCAGACAGGAACAGTGTTTTATATTGTAGACCAGACCTCCCTAGAATAGGAGTGACTAAACAGGAACAGTGTTTTATATTGTAGTCCAGACCAGACCCCCCTAGAATAGGAGTGACTAAACAGGAACAGTGTTTTATATTGTAGTCCAGACCAGACCCCCCTAGAATAGGAGTGACTAAACAGGAACAGTGTTTTATAATGTAGACCAGACCAGACCTCCCTAGAATAGGAGTGACTAAACAGGAACAGTGTTTTATATTGTAGTCCAGACCAGACCCCCCTAGAATAGGAGTGACTAAACAGGAACAGTGTTTTATAATGTAGACCAGACCAGACCTCCCTAGAATAGGAGTGACTAAACAGGAACAGTGTTTTATATTGTAGACCAGACAGGAACAGTGTTTTATATTGTAGACCAGACCTCCCTAGAATAGGAGTGACTAAACAGGAACAGTGTTTTATATTGTAGTCCAGACCAGACCCCCCTAGAATAGGAGTGACTAAACAGGAACAGTGTTTTATATTGTAGTCCAGACCAGACCCCCCTAGAATAGGAGTGACTAAACAGGAACAGTGTTTTATAATGTAGACCAGACCAGACCTCCCTAGAATAGGAGTGACTAAACAGGAACAGTGTTTTATATTGTAGTCCAGACCAGACCCCCCTAGAATAGGAGTGACTAAACAGGAACAGTGTTTTATATTGTAGTAGACCAGACCTCCCTAGAATAGGAGTGACTAAACAGGAACAGTGTTTTATATTGTAGACCAGACCTCCCTAGAATAGGAGTGACTAAACAGGAACAGTGTTTATATTGTAGTAGACCAGACCTCCCTAGAATAGGAGTGACTAAACAGGAACAGTGTTTTATATTGTAGACCAGACCAGACCTCCCTAGAATAGGAGTGACTAAACAGGAACGGTGTTTTATATTGTAGACCAGACCTCCCTAGAATAGGAGTTACTAAACAGGAACAGTGTTTTATATTGTAGTCCAGACCAGACCCCCCTAGAATAGGAGTGACTAAACAGGAACAGTGTTTTATATTGTAGTAGACCAGACCTCCCTAGAATAGGAGTGACTAAACAGGAACAGTGTTTTATATTGTAGACCAGACCTCCCTAGAATAGGAGTGACTAAACAGGAACAGTGTTTATATTGTAGTAGACCAGACCTCCCTAGAATAGGAGTGACTAAACAGGAACAGTGTTTTATATTGTAGACCAGACCAGACCTCCCTAGAATAGGAGTGACTAAACAGGAACAGTGTTTTATATTGTAGTAGACCAGACCTCCCTAGAATAGGAGTGACTAAACAGGAACAGTGTTTTATATTGTAGACCAGACCTCCCTAGAATAGGAGTGACTAAACAGGAACAGTGTTTTATATTGTAGTAGACCAGACCTCCCTAGAATAGGAGTGACTAAACAGGAACAGTGTTTTATATTGTAGACCAGACCAGACCTCCCTAGAATAGGAGTGACTAAACAGGAACAGTGTTTTATATTGTAGACCAGACCTCCCTAGAATAGGAGTGACTAAACAGGAACAGTGTTTTATATTGTAGACCAGACCTCCCTAGAATAGGAGTGACTAAACAGGAACAGTGTTTTATAATGTAGATCAGACCTCCCTAGAATAGGAGTGACTAAACAGGAACAGTGTTTTATATTGTAGACCAGACCTCCCTAGAATAGGAGTGACTAAACAGGAACAGTGTTTTATATTGTAGACCAGACCAGACCCCCCTAGAATAGGAGTGACTAAACAGGAACAGTGTTTTATAATGTAGACCAGACCAGACCTCCCTAGAATAGGAGTGACTAAACAGGAACAGTGTTTTTTTGTAGACCAGACCTCCCTAGAATAGGAGTGACTAAACAGGAACAGTGTTTTATATTGTAGTAGACCAGACCTCCCTAGAATAGGAGTGACTAAACAGGAACAGTGTTTTATATTGTAGACCAGACCAGACCTCCCTAGAATAGGAGTGACTAAACAGGAACAGTGTTTTATATTGTAGACCAGACCTCCCTAGAATAGGAGTGACTAAACAGGAACAGTGTTTTATATTGTAGACCAGACCTCCCTAGAATAGGAGTGACTAAACAGGAACAGTGTTTTATAATGTAGACCAGACCTCCCTAGAATAGGAGTGACTAAACAGGAACAGTGTTTTATATTGTAGACCAGACCTCCCTAGAATAGGAGTGACTAAACAGGAACAGTGTTTTATATTGTAGACCAGACCAGACCCCCTAGAATAGGAGTGACTAAACAGGAACAGTGTTTTTATATTGTAGTAAACAGGAACAGACCAGACCTCCTAGAATAGGAGTGACTAAACAGGAACAGTGTTTTATATTGTAGTAGACCAGACCTCCCTAGAATAGGAGTGACTAAACAGGAACAGTGTTTTATATTGTAGACCAGACCTCCCTAGAATAGGAGTGACTAAACAGGAACAGTGTTTTATATTGTAGACCAGACCAGACCCCCCTAGAATAGGAGTGACTAAACAGGAACAGTGTTTTATATTGTAGACCAGACCAGACCTCCCTAGAATAGGAGTGACTAAACAGGAACAGTGTTTTATATTGTAGTAGACCAGACCTCCCTAGAATAGGAGTGACTAAACAGGAACAGTGTTTTATATTGTAGACCAGACCTCCCTAGAATAGGAGTGACTAAACAGGAACAGTGTTTTATATTGTAGTAGACCAGACCTCCCTAGAATAGGAGTGACTAAACAGGAACAGTGTTTTATATTGTAGACCAGACCAGACCTCCCTAGAATAGGAGTGACTAAACAGGAACAGTGTTTTATATTGTAGACCAGACCAGACCTCCCTAGAATAGGAGTTACTAAACAGGAACAGTGTTTTATATTGTAGACCAGACCTCCCTAGAATAGGAGTGACTAAACAGGAACAGTGTTTTATATTGTAGACCAGACCTCCCTAGAATAGGAGTGACTAAACAGGAACAGTGTTTTATATTGTAGACCAGACCTCCCTAGAATAGGAGTGACTAAACAGGAACAGTGTTTTATATTGTAGACCAGACCAGACCCCCCTAGAATAGGAGTGACTAAACAGGAACAGTGTTTTATAATGTAGACCAGACCAGACCTCCCTAGAATAGGAGTGACGAAACAGGAACAGTGTTTTATAATGTAGACCAGACCTCCCTAGAATAGGAGTGACTAAACAGGAACAGTGTTTTATATTGTAGTAGACCAGACCTCCCTAGAATAGGAGTGACTAAACAGGAACAGTGTTTTATATTGTAGACCAGACCAGACCTCCCTAGAATAGGAGTGACTAAACAGGAACAGTGTTTTATATTGTAGACCAGACCTCCCTAGAATAGGAGTGACTAAACAGGAACAGTGTTTTATATTGTAGACCAGACCAGACCCCTAGAATAGGAGTGACTAAACAGGAACAGTGTTTTATAATGTAGACCAGACCTCCCTAGAATAGGAGTGACTAAACAGGAACAGTGTTTTATATTGTAGACCAGACCTCCCTAGAATAGGAGTGACTAAACAGGAACAGTGTTTTATATTGTAGACCAGACCAGACCCCCCTAGAATAGGAGTGACTAAACAGGAACAGTGTTTTATAATGTAGACCAGACCAGACCTCCCTAGAATAGGAGTGACGAAACAGGAACAGTGTTTTATAATGTAGACCAGACCTCCCTAGAATAGGAGTGACTAAACAGGAACAGTGTTTTATATTGTAGACCAGACCTCCCTAGAATAGGAGTGACTAAACAGGAACAGTGTTTTATATTGTAGACCAGACCTCCCTAGAATAGGAGTGACTAAACAGGAACAGTGTTTTATATTGTAGACCAGACCTCCCTAGAATAGGAGTGACTAAACAGGAACAGTGTTTTATATTGTAGACCAGACCAGACCCCCCTAGAATAGGAGTGACTAAACAGGAACAGTGTTTTATATTGTAGACCAGACCTCCCTAGAATAGGAGTGACTAAACAGGAACAGTGTTTTATAATAGGAGTGACTAAACAGGAACAGACCAGACCTCCCTAGAATAGGAGTGACTAAACAGGAACAGTGTTTTATATTGTAGACCAGACCTCCCTAGAATAGGAGTGACTAAACAGGAACAGTGTTTTATATTGTAGACCAGACCTCCCTAGAATAGGAGTGACTAAACAGGAACAGTGTTTTATATTGTGACCAGACCAGACCCCCTAGAATAGGAGTGACTAAACAGGAACAGTGTTTTATAATGTAGACCAGACCAGACCCCCCTAGAATAGGAGTGACTAAACAGGAACAGTGTTTTATATTGTAGACCAGACCTCCCTAGAATAGGAGTGACTAAACAGGAACAGTGTTTTATATTGTAGACCAGACCTCCCTAGAATAGGAGTGACTAAACAGGAACAGTGTTTTATATTGTAGACCAGACCAGACCCCCTAGAATAGGAGTGACTAAACAGGAACAGTGTTTTATAATGTAGACCAGACCAGACCTCCCTAGAATAGGAGTGACTAAACAGGAACAGTGTTTTATATTGTAGACCAGACCTCCCTAGAACAGGAGTGACTAAACAGGAACAGTGTTTTATATTGTAGACCAGACCTCCCTAGAATAGGAGTGACTAAACAGGAACAGTGTTTTATATTGTAGTCCAGACCAGACCCCCCTAGAATAGGAGTGACTAAACAGGAACAGTGTTTTATAATGTAGACCAGACCAGACATCCCTAGAATAGGAGTGACTAAACAGGAACAGTGTTTTATATTGTAGTCCAGACCACACACCCCTAGAATAGGAGTGACTAAACAGGAACAGTGTTTTATATTGTAGACCAGACCTCCCTAGAATAGGAGTGACTAAACAGGAACAGTGTTTTATAATGTAGACCAGACCAGACCTCCCTAGAATAGGAGTGACTAAACAGGAACAGTGTTTTATATTGTAGACCAGACCTCCCTAGAATAGGAGTGACTAAACAGGAACAGTGTTTTATATTGTAGACCAGACCTCCCTAGAATAGGAGTGACTAAACAGGAACAGTGTTTTATATTGTAGACCAGACCTCCCTAGAATAGGAGTGACTAAACAGGAACAGTGTTTTATATTGTAGACCAGACCTCCCTAGAATAGGAGTGACTAAACAGGAACAGTGTTTTATAATGTAGACCAGACCTCCCTAGAATAGGAGTGACTAAACAGGAACAGTGTTTTATAATGTAGACCAGACCTCCCTAGAATAGGAGTGACTAAACAGGAACAGTGTTTTATAATGTAGACCAGACCTCCCTAGAATAGGAGTGACTAAACAGGAACAGTGTTTTATAATGTAGACCAGACCTCCCTAGAATAGGAGTGACTAAACAGGAACAGTGTTTTATTGTAGACCAGACCTCCCTAGAATAGGAGTGACTAAACAGGAACAGTGTTTTATATTGTAGACCAGACCAGACCCCCCTAGAATAGGAGTGACTAAACAGGAACAGTGTTTTATAATGTAGACCAGACCAGACCTCCCTAGAATAGGAGTGACTAAACAGGAACAGTGTTTTATATTGTAGACCAGACCTCCCTAGAACAGGAGTGACTAAACAGGAACAGTGTTTTATATTGTAGACCAGACCTCCCTAGAATAGGAGTGACTAAACAGGAACAGTGTTTTATATTGTAGTCCAGACCAGACCCCCCTAGAATAGGAGTGACTAAACAGGAACAGTGTTTTATAATGTAGACCAGACCAGACCTCCCTAGAATAGGAGTGACTAAACAGGAACAGTGTTTTATATTGTAGACCAGACCTCCCTAGAACAGGAGTGACTAAACAGGAACAGTGTTTTATATTGTAGACCAGACCTCCCTAGAATAGGAGTGACTAAACAGGAACAGTGTTTTATATTGTAGTCCAGACCAGACCCCCCTAGAATAGGAGTGACTAAACAGGAACAGTGTTTTATAATGTAGACCAGACCAGACCTCCCTAGAATAGGAGTGACTAAACAGGAACAGTGTTTTATATTGTAGACCAGACCAGACCCCCCTAGAATAGGAGTGACTAAACAGGAACAGTGTTTTATAATGTAGACCAGACCAGACCTCCCTAGAATAGGAGTGACTAAACAGGAACAGTGTTTTATAATGTAGACCAGACCTCCCTAGAATAGGAGTGACTAAACAGGAACAGTGTTTTATATTGTAGACCAGACCTCCCTAGAATAGGAGTGACTAAACAGGAACAGTGTTTTATATTGTAGTCCAGACCAGACCCCCCTAGAATAGGAGTGACTAAACAGGAACAGTGTTTTATAATGTAGACCAGACCAGACCTCCCTAGAATAGGAGTGACTAAACAGGAACAGTGTTTTATAATGTAGACCAGACCAGACCTCCCTAGAATAGGAGTGACTAAACAGGAACAGTGTTTTATATTGTAGACCAGACCAGACCCCCTAGAATAGGAGTGACTAAACAGGAACAGTGTTTTATAATGTAGACCAGACCAGACCTCCCTAGAATAGGAGTGACTAAACAGGAACAGTGTTTTATTTTAGACCAGACAGGAACAGTGTTTTATATTGTAGACCAGACCTCCCTAGAATAGGAGTGACTAAACAGGAACAGTGTTTTATATTGTAGTCCAGACCAGACCCCCTAGAATAGGAGTGACTAAACAGGAACAGTGTTTTATATTGTGTCCAGACCAGACCCCCTAGAATAGGAGTGACTAAACAGGAACAGTGTTTTATAATGTAGACCAGACCAGACCTCCCTAGAATAGGAGTGACTAAACAGGAACAGTGTTTTATATTGTAGTCCAGACCAGACCCCCCTAGAATAGGAGTGACTAAACAGGAACAGTGTTTTATAATGTAGACCAGACCAGACCTCCCTAGAATAGGAGTGACTAAACAGGAACAGTGTTTTATATTGTAGACCAGACAGGAACAGACCTCCCTAGAATAGGAGTGACTAAACAGGAACAGTGTTTTATAATGTCCAGACCAGACCTCCCTAGAATAGGAGTGACTAAACAGGAACAGTGTTTTATATTGTGTCCAGACCAGACCCCCTAGAATAGGAGTGACTAAACAGGAACAGTGTTTTATAATGTAGTAGACCAGACCTCCCTAGAATAGGAGTGACTAAACAGGAACAGTGTTTTATATTGTAGTAGACCAGACCTCCCTAGAATAGGAGTGACTAAACAGGAACAGTGTTTTATATTGTAGTAGACCAGACCTCCCTAGAATAGGAGTGACTAAACAGGAACAGTGTTTTATATTGTAGACCAGACCTCCCTAGAATAGGAGTGACTAAACAGGAACAGTGTTTTATATTGTAGTAGACCAGACCTCCCTAGAATAGGAGTGACTAAACAGGAACAGTGTTTTATATTGTAGACCAGACCAGACCTCCCTAGAATAGGAGTGACTAAACAGGAACGGTGTTTTATATTGTAGACCAGACCTCCCTAGAATAGGAGTTACTAAACAGGAACAGTGTTTTATATTGTAGACCAGACCAGACCCCCCTAGAATAGGAGTGACTAAACAGGAACAGTGTTTTATATTGTAGTAGACCAGACCTCCCTAGAATAGGAGTGACTAAACAGGAACAGTGTTTTATATTGTAGACCAGACCTCCCTAGAATAGGAGTGACTAAACAGGAACAGTGTTTTATATTGTAGTAGACCAGACCTCCCTAGAATAGGAGTGACTAAACAGGAACAGTGTTTTATATTGTAGACCAGACCAGACCTCCCTAGAATAGGAGTGACTAAACAGGAACGGTGATTTATATTGTAGACCAGACCTCCCTAGAATAGGAGTTACTAAACAGGAACAGTGTTTTATATTGTAGACCAGACCTCCCTAGAATAGGAGTGACTAAACAGGAACAGTGTTTTATAATGTAGATCAGACCTCCCTAGAATAGGAGTGACTAAACAGGAACAGTGTTTTATATTGTAGACCAGACCTCCCTAGAATAGGAGTGACTAAACAGGAACAGTGTTTTATATTGTAGACCAGACCAGACCCCCCTAGAATAGGAGTGACTAAACAGGAACAGTGTTTTATAATGTAGACCAGACCAGACCTCCCTAGAATAGGAGTGACGAAACAGGAACAGTGTTTTATAATGTAGACCAGACCTCCCTAGAATAGGAGTGACTAAACAGGAACAGTGTTTTATATTGTAGTAGACCAGACCTCCCTAGAATAGGAGTGACTAAACAGGAACAGTGTTTTATATTGTAGACCAGACCAGACCTCCCTAGAATAGGAGTGACTAAACAGGAACGGTGATTTATATTGTAGACCAGACCTCCCTAGAATAGGAGTTACTAAACAGGAACAGTGTTTTATATTGTAGACCAGACCTCCCTAGAATAGGAGTGACTAAACAGGAACAGTGTTTTATAATGTAGATCAGACCTCCCTAGAATAGGAGTGACTAAACAGGAACAGTGTTTTATATTGTAGACCAGACCTCCCTAGAATAGGAGTGACTAAACAGGAACAGTGTTTTATATTGTAGACCAGACCAGACCCCCCTAGAATAGGAGTGACTAAACAGGAACAGTGTTTTATAATGTAGACCAGACCAGACCTCCCTAGAATAGGAGTGACGAAACAGGAACAGTGTTTTATAATGTAGACCAGACCTCCCTAGAATAGGAGTGACTAAACAGGAACAGTGTTTTATATTGTAGACCAGACCTCCCTAGAATAGGAGTGACTAAACAGGAACAGTGTTTTATATTGTAGACCAGACCTCCCTAGAATAGGAGTGACTAAACAGGAACAGTGTTTTATATTGTAGACCAGACCCCCCTAGAATAGGAGTGACTAAACAGGAACAGTGTTTTATAATGTAGACCAGACCAGACCTCCCTAGAATAGGAGTGACTAAACAGGAACAGTGTTTTATATTGTAGTCCAGACCAGACCTCCCTAGAATAGGAGTGACTAAACAGGAACAGTGTTTTATATTGTAGACCAGACCTCCCTAGAATAGGAGTGACTAAACAGGAACAGTGTTTTATATTGTAGACCAGACCTCCCTAGAATAGGAGTGACTAAACAGGAACAGTGTTTTATTGTAGACCAGACCTCCCTAGAATAGGAGTGACTAAACAGGAACAGTGTTTTATATTGTAGACCAGACCAGACCCCCCTAGAATAGGAGTGACTAAACAGGAACAGTGTTTTATAATGTAGACCAGACCAGACCTCCCTAGAATAGGAGTGACTAAACAGGAACAGTGTTTTATATTGTAGACCAGACCTCCCTAGAACAGGAGTGACTAAACAGGAACAGTGTTTTATATGTAGACCAGACCTCCCTAGAATAGGAGTGACTAAACAGGAACAGTGTTTTATATTGTAGTCCAGACCAGACCCCCCTAGAATAGGAGTGACTAAACAGGAACAGTGTTTTATAATGTAGACCAGACCAGACCTCCCTAGAATAGGAGTGACTAAACAGGAACAGTGTTTTATATTGTAGACCAGACCTCCCTAGAACAGGAGTGACTAAACAGGAACAGTGTTTTATATTGTAGACCAGACCTCCCTAGAATAGGAGTGACTAAACAGGAACAGTGTTTTATATTGTAGTCCAGACCAGACCCCCCTAGAATAGGAGTGACTAAACAGGAACAGTGTTTTATAATGTAGACCAGACCAGACCTCCCTAGAATAGGAGTGACTAAACAGGAACAGTGTTTTATATTGTAGTCCAGACCAGACCCCCCTAGAATAGGAGTGACTAAACAGGAACAGTGTTTTATATTGTAGACCAGACCTCCCTAGAATAGGAGTGACTAAACAGGAACAGTGTTTTATAATGTAGACCAGACCAGACCTCCCTAGAATAGGAGTGACTAAACAGGAACAGTGTTTTATATTAGTAGACCAGACCTCCCTAGAATAGAATAGGAGTGACTAAACAGGAACAGTGTTTTATATTGTAGACCTCCCTAGAATAGGAGTGACTAAACAGGAACAGTGTTTTATATTGTAGACCAGACCTCCCTAGAATAGGAGTGACTAAACAGGAACAGTGTTTTATAATGTAGACCAGACCTCCCTAGAATAGGAGTGACTAAACAGGAACAGTGTTTTATAATGTAGACCAGACCTCCCTAGAATAGGAGTGACTAAACAGGAACAGTGTTTTATAATGTAGACCAGACCTCCCTAGAATAGGAGTGACTAAACAGGAACAGTGTTTTATAATGTAGACCAGACCTCCCTAGAATAGGAGTGACTAAACAGGAACAGTGTTTTATAATGTAGACCAGACCTCCCTAGAATAGGAGTGACTAAACAGGAACAGGACTAAACAGGACAGTGTTTTATATTGTAGACTGTTTTATTGTAGACCAGACCTCCCTAGAATAGGAGTGACTAAACAGGAACAGTGTTTTATATTGTAGACCAGACCCCCCTAGAATAGGAGTGACTAAACAGGAACAGTGTTTTATAATGTAGACCAGACCAGACCTCCCTAGAATAGGAGTGACTAAACAGGAACAGTGTTTTATATTGTAGACCAGACCTCCCTAGAACAGGAGTGACTAAACAGGAACAGTGTTTTATATTGTAGACCAGACCTCCCTAGAATAGGAGTGACTAAACAGGAACAGTGTTTTATATTGTAGTCCAGACCAGACCCCCCTAGAATAGGAGTGACTAAACAGGAACAGTGTTTTATAATGTAGACCAGACCAGACCTCCCTAGAATAGGAGTGACTAAACAGGAACAGTGTTTTATATTGTAGACCAGACCTCCCTAGAACAGGAGTGACTAAACAGGAACAGTGTTTTATATTGTAGACCAGACCTCCCTAGAATAGGAGTGACTAAACAGGAACAGTGTTTTATATTGTAGTCCAGACCAGACCCCCCTAGAATAGGAGTGACTAAACAGGAACAGTGTTTTATAATGTAGACCAGACCAGACATCCCTAGAATAGGAGTGACTAAACAGGAACAGTGTTTTATATTGTAGTCCAGACCACACACCCCTAGAATAGGAGTGACTAAACAGGAACAGTGTTTTATATTGTAGACCAGACCTCCCTAGAATAGGAGTGACTAAACAGGAACAGTGTTTTATAATGTAGACCAGACCAGACCTCCCTAGAATAGGAGTGACTAAACAGGAACAGTGTTTTATATTGTAGACCAGACCTCCTAGAATAGGAGTGACTAAACAGGAACAGTGTTTTATATTGTAGACCAGACCTCCCTAGAATAGGAGTGACTAAACAGGAACAGTGTTTTATATTGTAGACCAGACCTCCCTAGAATAGGAGTGACTAAACAGGAACAGTGTTTTATAATGTAGACCAGACCTCCCTAGAATAGGAGTGACTAAACAGGAACAGTGTTTTATAATGTAGACCAGACCTCCCTAGAATAGGAGTGACTAAACAGGAACAGTGTTTTATAATGTAGACCATACCTCCCTAGAATAGGAGTGACTAAACAGGAACAGTGTTTTATAATGTAGACCAGACCTCCCTAGAATAGGAGTGACTAAACAGGAACAGTGTTTTATAATGTAGACCAGACCTCCCTAGAATAGGAGTGACTAAACAGGAACAGTGTTTTATAATGTAGACCAGACCTCCCTAGAATAGGAGTGACTAAACAGGAACAGTGTTTTATAATGTAGACCAGACCTCCCTAGAATAGGAGTGACTAAACAGGAACAGTGTTTTATAATGTAGACCAGACCTCCCTAGAATAGGAGTGACTAAACAGGAACAAACAGTGTTTTATATTGTAGACCAGACCTCCCTAGAATAGGAGTGACTAAACAGGAACAGTGTTTTATATTGTAGACCAGACCTCCCTAGAATAGGAGTGACTGAACAGGAACAGCGTG
>NC_088410.1:11661081-11673366 GCF_034236695.1 Oncorhynchus nerka
AAGTCGAGGGACTGGAGAGAGGCATAGGCTGAGATGAACTCTGCCTTGTTGGCCGCAGATCGGCAGTTCCAGAGGCTACCGGAGACCTGGAACTCCACGTGGGTCGTGCGCGCTGGGACCACCAGATTAGGGTGGCCGCGGCCATGCGGTGTGGAGCGTTTGTATGGTCTGTGCAGAGAGGAGAGAACAGGGATAGACAGACACATAGTTGACAGGCTAGAGAAGAGGCTACGCTAATGCAGAGGAGATTGGAATGACAAGTGGACTACACGTCTCGAATGTTCAGAAAGTTAAGCTTACGTAGCAAGAATCTAATTGACTAAAATGATTCAAATGATACAGTACTGCTGAGGTAGGCTAGCTGCGTTGTTGACACTACCCTAATCAAGTCGTTCCGTTGAGTGTGAAGTTTCTACAATGCTGCTATTCGGGGGCTAGCTGGCTAGCTAGCAGTGTTGGTTACGTTACGTTGCGTTAGGAGAACGACAATAGCTGGCTAGCTAACCTAGAAAATCGCTCTAGACTACACAATTATCTTTGAAACAAGCCAAGCTGTCTTCATCAGGGTATAATCACAAACACTGCGGGATGACTCGTTTATATAGTGTCAAAAGACACAGGTGTCTGTAATCATGGCCAGGAGTGGCCTAATATCATTGGTTAATAATCAAATATGAAAATGTCATACAAAGAACAGCATACAAACAAATGGATAGCATATGATCATAGATTAATTTGACTATACAAGTTTACAAACAATTACAATGGCAAAGTCACAATAATCACAAGAATGGCTTCAGATCAAAGTCTACGTTGAGACCGAAGTCCGGTAGGAGTGCCATGATCATTTACAACACTTTTGAGTGAACAAAAATATAAAATGCAACATGTAATGTGTTGGTCCCATTTTTCATGAGCTGAAATAAGACCCCAGAAAAGTTCCATATGCATACAAAGCTTATTTCTCTGAAATGTTGTGCACAAAGTTGTTTACATCCCTTATAGTGAGCATCTCTAATTTACCAAAAATAATCCATCCACCTGACAGGTGTGGCATATCAAGAAGCTGATTAAACAGCATGATCATTAGAAATGCAATCAAGCATTTCTGTTTTTAAAATAACAAAATCGACCATTGAATAATTAGCCTTAAAGCATGTAAACCGTTCCATTTCGGAAATTGCTTTCACAAATTAATGCAACGCTTTTTTTAGTCTATGCTGTAATAAAGGCGTTACAACAGACACTCTGGTACGCTTATCATTTGTTTGGTGTTGTTTACGTTGTTCCAAACGGTCAGAAAAAAGTATATTGTAATCTATCAGCACCTGTTTGGCACAATATAATATGCACTCAGTGCTGGCTACTTACCTTCTTTTTTATAGATCTCCAGTATTTTCCACAACTAGTCACATTTATTCCACATAATCTGACTTCCCCTTTACCCCCTGAGTAACCTGTAAACAATTCCCCCGTTTCGAGTTAATTTGTCATGTCCTCTGGAGTGCCATGATCATTTACAACACTTTTGAGTGAACAAAAATATAAAATGCAACATGTAATGTGTTGGTCCCATTTTTCATGAGCTGAAATAAGACCCCAGAAAAGTTCCATATGCATACAAAGCTTATTTCTCTGAAATGTTGTGCACAAAGTTGTTTACATCCCTTATAGTGAGCATCTCTAATTTACCAAAAATAATCCATCCACCTGACAGGTGTGGCATATCAAGAAGCTGATTAAACAGCATGATCATTACACAGGTGCACATTGTGCTGGGAACAATAAAAGGCCACTAAAATGTGCAGTTTTGTCATACAACACTATGCCACAGATGTCTCAGGTTTTGAGGGAGGGTGCAAATGGCATACTGACTGCAGAAATGTCCAACAGAGCTGTTGCCAAATAATTCATGTTAATTTCTCTACCATAAGCCACCTCAAGTTGTTTTGGAGAATTTGGTAGTACATCCAACCAGCAGACCAGGTGTAACCATGCCAACCCAGACCTCCACATCACTGACACCTTCACCTGCGGGATCATCCTGAGAAGGGGGGTGCTGATGTGTATTTCTGTCTGTAATAAAGCCCTTTTGTGGGGAAAACTAATTCTGATTGGCTAGGCCTGACTTTGAAATTGTTGAATGTTGTGTTTTTATATTTTTGTTGAGTATAGTTTCAGCTATGTGCAACTCACCCTCCACTGTATCTGCCTCTTATGACTATACCACCTGCAGATCCACCTACCTTCTAACCTGCCATGGCTGAGCCCAAGTCCACAGAGTCCCCAGGTTCTGGCTGTGGTGTTCCATCACAGAGAAGCTCACAGCAGGGTCCAGAGATGGTGTCAGTGAAGCTGGAGGACTGCAGTCAACCACTGGAACTCAATGTGATTGTCAAAGAGGAAGAAGAGGAGACAGAAATCCAAGAAGAGGTGGAGGAGAGAGCTGTCAAAGAAGAAGTGGAGGATAGAGCTGTCAAAGAAGAAGAAGAGGTGGAGGAGAGAGCTGTCAAAGAAGAAGAGGTGGAGGAAAGAGCAGTCAAAGAAGAGGTGGAGGAGAGAGCTGTCAAAGAAGAAGAAGAAAGAGCAGTCAAAGAAGAAGAAGAAGAGAACAGGGACGTGTCTGCTCCAGATCTAGAGGAAGAGGAAGAAGTAGATAGTATCACTGACCCAGGTAAGTTCAGGTGTGGAGAGAGGTTGGTGACTTGGTGGCCACAGGGGATTCTAAAACCCTATTATAGTGCTTCTACTTGTATCAACAAGTATTTTAAAGCCCCCTTCAATGCTTTGTTTCTGATTTTAAAGGTCTTTTCACACCAACTGCGTTACATATTCTGGAAAAATATGGATTCTGATTTTTGACACACTGGATAAGAGCGTCTGCTAAATGACTTAAATGTAAATGTAAATTCAGGAATCACACTGAAATTCCAATTCTCTTCAATGCTTTTCCATGAGGAAATGTTGGAATTGGAATTTGGTTTACCTTCTGAATTGAAACGGAATTGACCCCAACCCTGAAAACCATTCACAAGTCTGATGCTGTTTTCCCCACACTTTAATTCAATATTTGTTCAACATCAAACGCTGCTGCAGAGAGGAAGGACTGTGTAATGACAGAAATAATATTGTAGTGGGGCAATTCCATCATAACAGAATTGTCCTGAGACTTTTTACTTAAAATATATGCCTAACAAAAACCATTGATTTTCAAGCGTTAACAAACCATACAACTCTATGCACAAGGACTACTTTTAACAATTTCCTCTGAATATTTTTACAAAAATACATTTACTGGAAGAACTGTGCAGATGCAAAGTTTAGAAACAGTTTGTGTCCACGTTTTCCCAAAACTCTTAAATATCTGCTCTGAATTTAGATTCAACAATATCTGTAGAAATCATGGGATCTCAGCTATGACATGACACATCGTCTTTGACACACAAAAATCTCTTTTGGTTATTGAAGTGGATTTACACCCGGTAACGGAATTGTGGTAACAGATTTTCATCATGGATTCCTGATCTGGACTACACAGAAATGGAGATAATTTGGATATGAATGTCACTCTCTTTATGGTGCTGTACCCTAAATAGGTACATAAAAGGTGTAACTATGCAATATCCTACTTTGGGCATTATTTGACACTGGCTAGCTATTTTAATGAGCCCTGCCTCCAAACGACCAAATTAGGTCGGTCCGGTCTGGACCAAATCTGAAAGAATCATAAACGTCTACTGTACTTAACTCTATTGTACTGAAATATACTCTATTGTGCTGTCCAAACCTATGAACCCAATTGTGTTTTGTGACTACTATGATTGTCCATTGTAGCCAATTACAATTACGTTTTTTCAGAAATTATGTTACTGATTTTGGTAATTTTGAGCTTTAAACTCTTTTCTGATATCAATTTTCTTTGAATCATTAAAACATAAAAATGTAATAAATAGTTCTACCTTTTACTTGTTATTTCTGTGAACTTTCATTATCCTCCTCATGAGGGAGAGAAATTAGACAATATCTTCAAGATATGTGGGTTTCTGGTAACAGAATTACAAGACACAAGGCAATGTTTCTTAAGCTTACAGAAGGCCGAGAAGTTGATCCTAATCTAAATAGAAGTGCTAATATTAGTTGGCGTCTTTACTTCCTTATTGTGTTCTGATGTATTTCTGATACCGTAAGACTTGTTTTTACCGAAGACCCCTTTACCATCTGTTTGACCAGAAATCTTTGCTTATTTCACATTTTTAGGATGGATAATGTTTAAAATGTGTATATATGCCTTACTTTCTCAAATATAGACCACTTTTCATTTGACATCTAATTTGACATGCTCCTATGAACTTCACATGTTGGTGCTCATGGGTCCTTTTACATGGAAATGACCTGGTGCTCATGGGTCCTTTTACATAGAAATGACCTGGTGCTCATGGGTCCTTTTACATAGAAATGACCTGGTGCTCATGGGTCCTTTTACATAGAAATGACCTGGTGCTCATGGGTCCTTTTACATAGAAATCACCTGGTGCTCATGGGTCCTTTTACATAGAAATCACCTGGTGCTCATGGGTCCGAATAAATTATTGACGGATTGCAGAAGGACGATATTTCGCAATTGGTGTGAAAGGCATCATAAACATCACATGCTCGTATTTTCCTTTTTGGTCCGAATTATTAGGACAAAAAATGGACTTGGTGAGGGGGAAAAAGCCTTAACCCCTTATCTGTTCATATTCCCACAGGAGAGAGATCCAACCCAGGTTCAGACAGTGAGCCCAGTTCCACAACATCAGGAAACCATAAACAACACAGACGGAGGACCTCAAGACAGAAACATCACCACTGCATGGACTGCTTCACTAGTTTCTATGATCCAGAGGAGTTGAGAAGGCACACTTGTAGACCCCACCCCTGCTCAGACTGCAGAGGCAGTTTTATTTGTCCAACTCACCTCAAATCAAAACCGACCAAAAAAAGAAAGACACACCCATGTGGTCAATGTGGAAAGAGTTTTCAGACCCCAAGCAAACTAAACATACACCAGCGAACTCACACAGGGGAGAAACCTTTCCATTGCTCTGTTTGTGGGAAGAGTTTTTCTCTTTCACAGAACTTAAATAGACACCAAATAACTCACACAGGAAAGAAGCCTTTCCTCTGCTCTCAGTGTGGGAAGAGTTTCAGTCATTCATCAACTCTGAAGACACACCAGCTAATTCACACAGGAGAGAAGCATCATCACTGCTCTCAGTGTGGGAAGGGTTTCAGTCGGGCAGGAGACCTAACGAGACACCAGTTCACTCACACAGGAAATAAACTTTTCCACTGCTCTCAGTGTGGGAATGGTTTCAGTCGAGTAGCAGCCCTGAAGGTACACCAGCAAACTCACACCGGAGAGAAGCCTTACCACTGCTCTGTTTGCGGGATGAGCTTTTCCCTTTTACAGACCCTAAATAGACACCAGCTTACGCACACAAGAGAGAAGCCTAATCACTGCTCTGAGTATGGGAAAGGTTTCGGACACTCATCAAATCTAACGACATATCTGTTAAAGTGAGTTCTGCTGCTTTTGTTATGGGAATAGGACCCCCTCCCCCCCCCACCAAATAGGTCAGGGGTTCTGGCATTAATGTCCACACAACTTGTCTCTGGTCATCTGGATCACTGCTCAGCGGTTACCTAACCTATTGTTTTACCACTTCAACCCTGGGTAACATCTTATAAACCTTGAGTATCATGTAATAAACACTGAATGTTAATAAATGATGGTAATCATGGATATAATAGGTAGATATTTGTGGAGGTGAAGGAAGAATGGGTGACAACCTTTTAACTTGGGTGTCATGTTATAAACACTGTAGCTATATTATGAAATAAAAATGATAGTGGCGAAAGTAGAGGATTCAAAGTCGTGTTGGAGTTTGAGTATTGTATATTGAAATAATGCTTGTGGGTCACGTTGACATTATGGGGTATTGTGTGTAGATTGATGAGGAAAATAAATAAATAGTTAAATTCATTTTAGAATAAGGCTGTAACAAAATGTGGAAAAAGTCCAGGGATATGAATACTTTCTGAATGCACTGTAAGGTGGTATTTGGGCTTCATTTTTCAAGATTTTATTTTTAATCACATGATTTTTATAAAAGTTATGCAGTCGACCATAAGCTGCACAATGAATGTGATATCTAGTTAAGTTAGCTAACTAATGATTTGCCTATAAACAATTTTTTGGGTGAATACGTTGCTGTCTTTTAATAACATATGCATGTCAATATGCTAGCGTCATGGTTCAGTAACATGTTAGCTAGCTATAAAGTAGCAACAATATGAGCACACCTGACGTCAAAGCATTACTTTCGCAGATACCCTTCTCCTACCCGTGGTGTTGCAAGAGGCGGCACTGAGAAGAGGATGCATATACACCCTGGAAATAGGTTTTTGGTGCACTCACTTATAACACTTTGTTTGAGTGATAAATGTAGCCTATTCATTCTTTATATCAATTAGATGGGTGACATGGCTGGTTAGTATGCAGGCTATGGAAGAACTGGGACATTTTCAGCTTCCAGGAAATGTTGTACAGATCCTTGTGACATGGGCTCGTGCATTATCATGCTTAAACATGAGGTGATGGCGACGAATGAATGGCATGACAATGGGCCACGGGATCTCTGTGCATTCAAATACACAATTGCATTTTAGCGATGGCTATGTTGTCTGTAGCTTATGCCTGCCCATACCATAACGCCACCATGGGGCACTCTGTTCACAACGTTGACATCAGCAAACCACTCACCCACATGACGCCATCTATCTGCCCGGTACAGTTGAAACCGGGATTCATCCATGAAGATCACACTTCTTCAGCGTGCCAGTGGCCATCGAAGGTGAGCATTTTCCCACTGAAGTCTGTATGACACCGAATTGCAGTTCAGGTCAAGACCCTGGTGAAGACGACAAGCCTATGAGCTTCCCTAAGACCATTTCTAACCCAAAGTTTCATCAGCTGTCAGGGTGGCTGGTCTCAGACCATGCCACAGGTGAAGATGCCGGATGTGGAGGTCCTGGACTGGTGTGATTACACATGGTCTGCGGTTTTGAGGGCGGATGGACGTACTGTCAAATTCACTAAAATGACGTTCGAAGTGGCTTCTCTGGCAACAGCTCTGACTGCACATTTTAGTGGCCTTTTATTGTCATCAGCACAAGGTGCACCTGTGTAATGATCATGCTGGAAAAGATTACGGAGAACCCCCGATTATTAGATTTTTTCCCCCATCACTCACACCCGAAGATATTAACATCTAATATTCATCCAATGTCTGCTGTGCTTCTGGATCACGTCATCGCTGCTTCAGCTGGGCTCCAGTGCGCATGCGCTATCGGCTCTGCAAACCGGGTCTAGGAAGTTGTCTGTCTCCACAAAACAGCGGATGTGAACGTGATTAAATTTAAGTTGAAAACAACGGTGGCCAATTTTTTGACGCCGTCTCCAGTTCTTTTATAGCTCAACGGTATCACACTTAATCAGAAACACGTCATCAATGACGTCCAAAGCTTCGTTTTCTCACAACCACCTGATTGGTTTGGTATTGGTTTTCCGTTGGCGACAAAAACCGCTAAGCTAAGCAAGTTAGCCTGTTTTGATCAAAGCCTCCAGTAATGAATACATTTTTGACACAATTGGCTGGAAAGCCTCAATCAGTGCTGCTAAAAACAGAAGTTAGCCTTTTTTGTTGAGTCCTGAAAGTGGCAAAATGTTCACAACAATAAACTATTGATGCCCAGTAAATTGGACCCTGTGATAATCTAATAAAAATAGTTGTTATGAAAATAAGAACCTGTTTTAAAGAAATATATTACACACAGTACGGTCAAACGTTTGTACATAATCATGAAGACTATATAATATATGAAATAACATATGGATTCAGGAAGTAACCCAAACATGTTAACTAAATCCAAATATATTTTAGATGTAGATGTACTGGACCGTATGCATTACACTCTGTAGCGCCTTGCGGTCGAATACCAAGTAGTTGCCATACCAAGCGGTGATGCAGCCACTCAAGAAGCTCTCAATGGTGTAGCTGTAGAACTTTGAGAGGATCTGAGGGCCCAGCCTCCTGTATTGGTGTGTTCGAACCATGAAAGGTCATTAGTCATGTGGACACCGAGGATCTTGAAGCTCTCGACCCACTCCATTACAGCCACGTCGATTTGAATGGGGGCGTGCTTGGCCCCACATTTCCTGTAGTCCGCGATCAGCTCCTTGGTGTCACTGACTTTAAGGGGGAGGTTGTTGTCCTGGTACCACACTGCCAGGTCTCTGACCTTCTCCTTGTAGGCTGTCTCATTGTCATCTGTGATCAGGCCTAAAACTGTCGTGTTGTCGGCAAACTTAATGAGGGAGTTGGGAGTCGTGCCCAGTCACGCAGTTGTGGGTGAACAGGGAGAACAGGATGGGACTAAGCACGCAACCCTGATGGGCCCACGTGTTGAGGGTCAGTGTGGCGAATGTGTAGTTTCCTACCCTCACCACCTGGGGGAGGCCCGTCAGGAAGTCCACGGCGGTGTTCCAAAATGTATACTTGTGTTCTATTTAGAGCGTAAAAAGGATTTCGGAAGTCATCTGTCACTTTTCAAGTGGGATTCCAAACAAAGGAACGCAAAAAGGCAAGTGTGTACTAAGTTTACCAGAAGTTCTATAAGCGTACTTGGGAGAGCTGGAAAACAAAGCACGCACGGGAGCATACTTTTTCGTTCCTTTTGATGGGGAAGCTATCCCACAACACCTTGAGACACATCGAAAATGTAATTTAAAAAACTTCTATATCAATGGGAGACAAACTGTTTTGGGGAAAAAATATTCCTGAGGAATAAGGAATAACTTTATAAGTATTACGTTTATTTATTCACCAAATTACATTTTCATATGAATTTTGTATTGAAATGTTAAGTCATTGCTGTTTATCAGCTCCACTAGCCAAGCGAAGTTATCTTGTCAGATGCGATGGCTAGCTAGCTAGCTAGCTAGCAGGCAATCTCATCCTAGTTATCAGCTGTTTAGGGATGAACAACTAAATTATAACTAATCATAAAATCAGCAGTATCGACAGTTTAAAAAAAAAATCCTGAATTGGTGAACTTGCTAGCTAGCTAATTTCTATTTGTTTTCAGGAACAGATGGCAACTGATGCATTCATTTCACTCCGTGGCATTGCCGTGGTAGGACAAAATAGTGGTGACCGAAGTCAGCGTGCATGCGCCCGGCCCGCCACAAGGAGTTGCTAGAGCACGACGGGAGAAGGACAAACCCTCCCCTAACCCAGACGATGCTGGGCTAATTGTGCGTCGCCTCATGGGTCTCCTGGTCGCGACTGGTTGCTGTCTCCATCATCCTTAAATGGAAGAAGTTTGGAACCACCAAGAGCTAGCCGCCCGGCCATACTGAGAAATCGGGGGAGAAGGGCCTGGGTCCGGGAGGTGACCAACAACCCAATGGCCACTCTGACAGAGCTCCAGAGTTCCTCTGATGGGAGAACCTTCTAGACGGACAACCATCTTTGCAGCACTTCACCAATCAGACCATTATGGTAGAGTGGCCAGTCAGAAGCTACTCCTCAGTAGAAGGCACATGACAGCCCACTTGGAGTTTGCCAAAAGGCACCTAAAGGACTCTCAGATCATGAGAAACAAGATTCTCTGGCCTGAATGCCAAGCATCACGTCTGGAGGAAACCTGGCACCATCTCTACGGTGAAGCATGGTGGAGGCAGCATCACGCTGTGGGGATGTTTTGCAGCGGCAGAGACTGGGAGACTAGTCAGGATCGAGGGAAAGATGAACGTAACAAAGTACAGAGATATCCTTGATGAAAACCTGCTCCAGAGTGCTCAGGACCTCCGACTGTGGTAAAGGTTCACCTTCCAACAGGACAATGACCCTAAGCACACAGCCAAGAAGATGCAGTAGTGGCAGCAATGCTCCTCATCCAACCGGACAGAGCTTGAGAGGATCTGCAGAGAAGAATATGAGAAAGTCCCCAAATACAAGTGTGCCTAGCTTGTAGCGTCTGTCGTGGAAATTTCCTCTATTTAACAAATCATGGGAGCAAACCACACACACAAGTCAGAGTTAGTTATCAACGTCCATTTTTAATTATATAAGCTCTATAGCATTTTGACTTTCAACAGTTCAGTATCTCTAATGAAAAGTTGAGAGTCCCCACACAATGGCAAAATGGGATCCTTTATAGCAAAGATCACACATAGTCAGACAGCATAGACATAATTCATCGTTCAGCTTTGTCTCCTTTCCCAAACCCCAGAACCATAAACCAATCCTCCATATCAACAGGCATAAATCAAATGGTCATTTAGATACAACCAACTCAAAATACAACCAAACCTGGACAAGCTCACGGAGAGGAGAGTGAGGCTATAGGTTAAGATAAAAGGGAGCATGAGAATGATTCCAGACACTGCCACCCTCCTTTCCCCACTAGAAAAAGGTAGGGAGTAAAATATATGTTTACAAATGATGACACTTTGACCTCTCCCCTCTCAGCGGCCCATGCAACTTAGTCTTGACATAGAACAGATAACTGCAACCTCGCCACAGTATTATATAAAAATACCATTCTGATGAGAATTAACTTACACACATTTGATGAATATAAAACATCTTACATATGTTACCAACAAATTCTGAATCTTCCACGACACAGATACAGGGGTACCAAGCTTGCAGCGTCATACCCAAGAAGACTCAAGGCTGTAATCGCTGCCAAAGGTGCTTCAACAAAGTACTGAGTAAAGGGTCTGAATACTTATGTAAATGTGAAATTTCATTTTTACATTTTTTATATAAATGTGCAAACATTTATAAAATCCTTATTTTCCTTTGTCATTATGGGGTATTGTGTTTAGATTGATGAGGGAAAAAATGATTTTAATACATTTTAGAATAAGGCTGTAACGTAACAAAATGTGAAAAAGTGAAGGGGTCTGAATACTTTCTGTATGTATATCTGTTTGATATGCATGCATATAATTAAATTGAACATTCCCCCTTTATGATTAGCCAGTGTTTGTTTTGTAACAAATGCATTTAGCATACATTAGGATGAAGTAGTCTAGGCCTTCTAATCTAGTTGACTTTCCAGCAGGTCAGCGCATGCACGGTAGCTATTCCGCCTGGCCCTGTGACCTTACATACATATGTTTAAAGGTCTTACTCACATCAGCTACGGAGAGAGTGATCACACAGTCATCCGGAACTGCTGGTGGTCTCTTGCATGGTTCAGTGTTGCTTGCCTCGAAGTGAGCATAGAAGGTACTTAACAGCTCGTCTGGTAAGCTTGCGACTGGGTTTCCTTTGGTAATCTGTGATAGTTTGCAAGCGCTGCCACATCCTACAACCATCAGAACCTTCATTAGAGGAATGTGATCAAAGAGGTGGTTGATGAAACGTGTAGTGACGATCTTGTAGAGGGCTTGTCTGGGAACCAGCCTGAGTCATGTAGCCACTGGACTTCTCCTCCTTCACAATCTGTAGCACCTACGTGGGTGATTCCTCAGCAGCTCTGGGTGCCAGAAAGCTCTCCACACACAGTTCAGATTCAAAATAGCAGTCATCCTCACTATGAGCCCTCTGCCTCAGCACTGCATCACTGTACTGCATCTTCCATTCCTCTCAAGCTTCAAATGATGTTTTCAAAGGATCAGGAACCACCAGCCAGGGGAAACAAAAAGGATGGCGCAGGGTCCAGATCAGGGGAGATCGATCTTCATGGTCAATCTTTGTGTACACTTTTTTTTTTAAGACAATCATGGTACCAATAATTGTTTCGATGACACCAGAAGTCTTTTAGGTTAAGTCTTTATGGTGTGGCTGGCTAGCTAGCAAGCTGGCTAATTGTTTCTTTATTTTCAAATGATGTATCTGGACCAATGACTGTATACACAGTACCAGTCAAAAGTTTGGGCACACCTATTCATTCAAGGGTTTTTCTTTATTCTTACTATTTTCTACATTGTAGAATAATAGTGAAGACATCCAAACTATGAAATAACACATGAAATCATGTAGTAACCAAAAAAAGTCTATTTTATATTTGAGATTCTTCAAAGTAGCCACCCTTTGTCTTGATGACAGCTTTGAACACTCTTGGCATTCTCTCAACCAGCTTCAACTGGAATGCTTTTCCAACAGTCTTGAAGAAGTTCCCACGTGTGCTGAGCATACATCTTTTTTTAGAACTTGTAGCAGCATA
>NC_088410.1:11673866-11677788 GCF_034236695.1 Oncorhynchus nerka
TATTAGAAAGCTGTTGGGGTGGTTAGTGTAGCTATTAGAAAGCTATTGGGATGATTCCTCACAAAACTAGAAGAAGAAAAACGATTTTGGGATTTTCACATTTAATCCATAAAAGGGTCCTTTGGAGGAAGGATTGTTGACATATATTTGACATTTATATCTTAAAGCATAACTGAGAAATAAACCATTTAAGTTGGAACATTTGTGACCTTTAACGACCCTGTTTATAAATCAGGTATATGGTTCTCATAATGGCTGAACAGAACATGACGAGAGGAGGTGAGTGTGTTGTGCACCTCCATACAAGTTAATTTGCTGAGTTTCATTGAAATTGTTGTTATATTGGCTAAGATGTGATGGTATAAAGATTTACAAGTTAATTTGTAATTGTGACGACCCTCCCACTCTGTCTGCCGAATTCTTTCTCTCTTTGCTCTTGTTTTCCTTAATAGGATGTCGGTGGGCGGAGCCGGGAGGGTCATCAGTGAAATGGGACACACCTGAGTTCGGGTGTGTCCCAGGATAAATGCACCTCTTCTCCATTCATTGAGGAGACTCTCTCCATGTAGACACACAGATTTTGGTTGTGGCATTTTTCTTTTGTGGCTATTTGGTTTGTTTGCTATGGCACCTTTCAACACCCTCATTATCACATGTATACCCGCGACCACTCACTTACACTACTGACTAAACACACAACATTGTTAATTGTATTTACTTTACTTCAGGTAATAAATATATTTTGTTATTCTTTATCTCCACGTTGTCTCCCTTTTTGTTACGGGCTTCGAGGCGGTTCGTGACAGCATTGAATAATGCCTTTTTAAGAAGCCAGTGGCCACCAACTTAATGTTTTGCTACACTGTACCTAATGAACACAACCCTGATTCTGATCCAACAAGTTGAGTACAACATTATTTATATAATTGCGATACTAAAGTTGACTGTTATTATGACTGTTTGACATGTTATGACTTTTTGGTTCATAAATTCCAGGACTATGAAGCAGAGGCTCCTATCAAAGATATAACAGCTGCCATAGATGTCAAGGATATTATGAAAGCAGCAGTTAAACTGGACAACCTTCTATTCAACACCATCTATTCAACACCTTCTATTCAACTCCTTCTATTCAACACCATCTATTCAACTCCTTCTATTCAACTCCTTCTATTCAACACCTTCTATTCAACACCTTCTATTCAACTCCTTCTATTCAACTCCTTCTATTCAACACCTTCTATTCAACTCATTCACAAGCAGACATGAACACTTCCCATTTTCCCCATTATTTAAATCAGTCTTCCAATTGTGCAACTGGATGTGAAGGGTTTAACTTCTAAACAGTGATCCTTGGTGGGGTCACCTAGTGGATTGGGCTGTCACTTGTCCTGACTCTTCCAGAAGGCTTGGCAAGGACGAGTCCCCTGCTCTCCCAGAGACACTTGTGTTCCAGCAGCTGAAGGGAGGGTGTGGGATTCCCAGTTTTATTGAGGTTATGGACTTTACTTATATTGTCATTGACTGTGTCTTCCTGCAATCTCTGTTGTTTTTACATTTGAAAGTCTAAAAATAAAGCTGTCCAAAAGAAGCAGGTATTTGACTGGTCCGTTTAATGGCCATATCAGATATAAGTCTGTTTCATATATGGTTGAATCCTCTGGTGCACAGCTCACATGGCAGATCTGCCAATAAACCAATGCCAAATTACCTGAGATATATTGCTGTGGAAGCTGGATGTATTTCTGATACACCCGTTTCTGAACATGGCCATATTGGGATTGTAAATGATCTGTTGCTTTGGTACACTTGTGACTCTGCCATCGACTGTACTGGATCAGATGTTAGTTTCAAGAACAGCTCAGCAGATATCATGAAGTAATCTCAGAGGGTCATAAAGCAATCCCAATTGACTTCAGGCTGCATGTATTTCTGACACACAGTTTCATATGGCCATGGTTGGAGGTCAATGAGAGGGGGTAATAATTTGAATAATTTGGACTAAAGATTTGTACAACTTGCTGAAAAACCCAACAGCTCCCCATTTGATCCAAGTGTTTCTTCATGTAAATGCATTAGATTCATATTACATTTATCCCTCCATTGATTTCACACTGCATGCTGAAAGGTGAAGACCTCATACCTTTACTGTGGACCACAGAGAGATCTGATACAGGCCAGCACATTATTTTGACCTTATTAGTCAACCATGAGGTCCTCACATTGCTGACACCGTAATAGATTTACAGTGAGATATGTGACCTGGAAAATAAGATCTCAATTAACCGAGCCAAGACTGGTGGTTTTGTGGATACATGCCACAAGCATCTGACCTTTCATGTCCAGATTTAGATTTTTACTGTCTGTGACATTTTAATGGATTGATTCATGTAAAAGAAATGCTGACTTGAGCCAAGGCTCTGGGGTGTCTCAGCCAAGCTCCTGTATGTCGTGATAAAACTACTTTGCAAGCACAGACTGATCATTTAAAGCACCCTTAAAATGTATTGGATCAACAGTAACTATTTGATTCCCCCATGGGCCAATATGTACAAACAGTTTTATAATGACAGTTCACTCAACTGCTTAATGACATCTGGCAGTTAATACCAGAGGCCTGCAACTCTTGTTCTGGACAGCCCATCCACATGGTTTGCAGGCTCTTGTTCTGGACAGCCCATCCACATGGTTTGCAGGCTCTTGTTCCTCCCAAAGCACGAACTCAGCGGGTTCAGCTAAATCAATCAATTGTGAAGTGTCATCCCACTGGGCAAACCACATCATTTAAACGTGGATAATTGGGTAAAATTTGGTTGAGATGTTAATCAATGAGATTACAACCTATATTCACCCACTCAAAAAGACTGCCAAAAGATAGTTGAATTTCCAATGTGTGATCATTATGCTTTCAAACATCTTAAAACATAACCAAATTCCAAAGAAGGTTAAATGTCTAATGTCAGGTTTAATGTCACCCAAATGTCTATCACTGTACTTTCAATCAAAGTTCAACTTTGTTTTATTTCCCTGAAGGTAACTTCTGCCCAGAGCAAGTTTGGAGCTCATGCCGGGTGTACACGACAGGTCATATATCATGCAAGATCTTTGCATATTAAAATAACTTTATCTCATAAACATTTAGTTTGCATGGTGCTAATGTTCTCTCCACCCACAAACATGGCAAGAAAACACCTTGTCTAATAACAGTGGCGTCAGTGCCAGAATTAGGCTGCGTTGGCAGATATATCAAACAATAAACATTGGCTGCTGTGAAGACGAGAGCACAGTCCAAGAAATGAAAAGGCCAAGATGGTCTGCTAGTGTATCCAGTTGCTCCCCCCCTTTGGGGCTTCTTGTAGGGGAGACTGGGGCTGGTTGTCTCACGGGTTGGTTGTCAGAGTGCAAATTATTCCCAATCTAAATGGCGCTGTGTAATATTTTTACGGTTCAAATGTGTGAATTCTCTGAGCTTTCGTAGCATTAAGATAATCTTTACAACTTTCTTACGATGTCTTTCGTAGCATTAAGATAATCTTTACAACCTTCTTACGATGTCTCTTTAGTAGTCAGGGTGTTTCCCAGAGCCTTTGTTAGTAACGTGTCTCTTAAAAAACCTTTTCACATCTACGAGTGACCACTCGTAGAGCAGCCAAAGTGCATCGTTATTCACAGATCTCCGCTAAACATAGAATCAAGGAGTTTGGGTTATCTGTCTGACTGTTACTGCCGATAACTTCAGAACAAAGTTCACTACAAATACAAAGTTGCCAAGGAATTTTCAATTGTTATAAACAAGTGAAGGATAAAATGATAGGCTAAAATGATAGGCTTTTCAATCACATTGAAATAAATGTAATGTTCAATCAACTGAAGCCTATTTTGCGTCCAGGCTACTATCTGTAATTTTTGCCTTGGTGTTTCA
>NC_088410.1:11678288-11703272 GCF_034236695.1 Oncorhynchus nerka
TAAATGAAGAAGAAAGAACATAAGGATGGATAGATCACCTGGAGAGATTTTATATGGTACCGGTTTAAATTATTATTCAAGCTGTGTTTTGTTGTCAGTTTTAGCTGGGGGGTATTTGACTGACCTTGGTGTGTCCAAACTTGTAATCCTCGTGATTCACATCAATGGACCCAAGCAGCTTCTCAGAAGCCTTCTTGTTGTCCATGAACTGGCCCTCAGGGATGACACTGGCATTCAGTACTTTGTACCTGAATGAGGAGACATTTTTAACATGTCAAGTTGTAATAGGTTGGTTATATTTCGTAAAAGGTAAGCCTATTCTGATGCTGGGAAAACCCTTGGAGCAGATATTTTATGTGGTGTGTGTGTGCTTGTGTGTGTGTGTACCTTTGCTTGAAGTCAGCATAGATGATTCTGCTGGGGAATCCCTTTCTGCAGATCCTGATACCCTCTAGTACACCATTACACCTGAGTTGGTGGATAACCAGGAAGTTCTCCATCAGACCTGGTAAATCAAAACAAGTCTCTTTTAATACTCATAAACAGGTTATAGATTGGAATCGTTAAGGTTACTGATACTGTACTGATAAGATGACATATTTAACTCAATATTTCTTGTACCTGGAGTCTTTGACTCGTTGGGGATCAGGCAGCGCACAAAGTGAGGATGAGTGCTCCTCAAGTTGGTCATCAGCTTATGTAAGTTCTCCTGTAAGGGGGTTACAAACCATGTTCTCATTTATGATAATCAATGCACCTTTTGAAGGACTGAATAAGCACATTGCAAAAGCTCACCCTGAACTGGGAGGACACAGTCTGCATGGAACCACCCTTCTTCTTGCCTCCTTTCTTGGCTTTATCTGTTAAAATGGGGAAAAGTAAAAGATAACTAGAAAAGTACATTTCCTAGAGCTGGTGGAATAAATAGAAAAATAAAAAGTATGTAAGAAATCTAGAGTGGTCTTGTCTTCAGAAAACACACTAATTATAAACCAGAGAATCTCTGGTTAACTTCACACTTATCTAGAGGCAAATGCTGCCAATGAGATTGTGTAGAATAACATCTATTGTATGAGTAAATTAACCAAGTGTATTAGTAAATCAACCAGTGATAAACCCTGAGAAATTGTGGTACATTGAAAGACTTTAAAGAACATTTGGGTCTGAGTTGTAACTAGTATTTAGTTAAATATTGTGACGTGATGCTAGTCTTACCCTCAGGAGGGGAGGGGGATACAGGGCAGCCAGAATTTTGACAGAGGACTTCTGGTACAGCTGACAAACTGAGTCGTTCAGGGGGTCCTTGTTCTTCTCCAGCCACCCAGTGATGTTGTAGTCCACAGTTCCGGCGTAGTGCACCAGGGAGAAGTGGGCCTCTGCCTTGCCTTTGGCAGGCTTGGGCTTCTCAAATGCATTTGTTTTGCCAAGATGCTGGGCGTACAGCTTGTCCTTGAAGGTGGTGTCTGAAGACTTGGGGAACATGCACTCCTCTTCAAGGATGGAGAAGATGCCCAATGGCTTTACGAAAAGAGATTTCAAATTAGTGATATTTACATTTATTTTAGTAAATATGCTATTATAGGATTATAATAACTTAAGGACACATAATAGGAAACATATTGAGTTTCTCAGATAAGTTAGTGGCATATATTAATGGGTGCTAAGGGAAGTGAGGCTTCCCCCAAAAATGGACATAATATAATGTATATTTTTTCTCGTTTAGCAAGAGGCTGAATGTATCTCTCCAGGTAAAGCATCAGAGTGAGCAAAACGGCACCCCTCTGTCTCTGTATGTGTAGCCCTTCTATCTGATGCTGTCTGGTCAAAAAGAGTATGATATTGTATCATTGAATGCAAGAGAAGCCAGTGATCATTTGGCCTCCCTTGATTATTTTTTTTGTGTACAATTACAGCGAATCAGAGTTGAGCTAAACTGAGTGAGCAAATCTGTGAATGGTCCTGGTGCACCAAAAAAACGTGTTAAGTGAAGCCAGTTTGGATTTGGCTTCACACCAAATCAAGCCAAACGTCATTGACAGAAAGAAAAACTTCAATTGTTGCATCTCATTGTGTTGTTTCCTCTGGAGGATATAGCTAGCTAAAATGGGTCCTTTCCTAAATTAGCCATGGGATGGAGATAGGGACTTGTACTCATAATTGTATCCAACAATAAAATGTATTTGCTTTTGTATTTTCACCATGTAGATTTTACTAGCTAACTCACACAAACACATATTTTTTAAGCTTTTAGTTTCTGCAACATGAAAGAGAGGAGGATGGACAGCCATAGGGTGATATTTAGTTTACATTGATTGGACAAAAATTAGCTTTTTTGGACTAAAATCTTTTAATTTTCACTTTCACTTAGACTAAGCATAGGTGATTTTGATGTTGATGTTGAAATGGTGCTGGAATAGTGGAGGGAGGCAACTCCTGTTATCTTTGTAAATTTGTGGTAACTCCCGTGGTTCTAAATCAATAGATGTTTAGTGGTCCGAAAATGGCAGAAAAATGTACTTGACTGACCATGTTGTAGGTCATGTAACTGTTTGTTACATTCATTATGCTTTGTGGACTCCACAAGACAGATCCCGTTTTGTTCAAAGGTGTTGTTGAATTTATTTACTGTGTCTTATTGTCCGCCTTAGGCCTGTATATTTTTTTTTTATTTTACCCTTATTTAACTAGGCAAGTCAGTTAAGAACAAATTCTTATTTTCAATGAAGGCCTAGGAACAGTGGGTTAACTGCCTTGTTCAGGGGCAGAACCAGATTTTTACCTAGTCAGCTCAGGGATTTGATCTTGCAACCTTTCTGTTACTAGTCCAATAACCACTAAACCAACAAAGCATTTAAACTAACAGGTTATAGAGCAAACAACGTAATTAACAACACAGGTTGTTATTATGGATTTTTTTGACTCGATTGGCTTCCCCAGTGATTTTAATACTGTATACGTTGTACCACTGTGATAATATTTCACACAACGCTCCATATGAGCTTTGCTGTTGAGGTCCATTATAATGGTCCATTAAAATCCTCACAGACATCTTACCTTCTCAATAAGCTCAATGCAGGCAGCCAAGTCCATGCCGAAGTCAATGAAGGCCCAGATGATTCCCTCCTTCTTGTACTCCTCTTGCTCCAGGACAAACATGGTGTGGTTGAAAAACTGTTGCAGTTTCTCATTGGTGAAGTTGATGCACAGCTGCTCCATGCTGTTATACTGTTGATGGAATTTTAAAAGGGATCATTTCATCATACAAGACTGTAATCCATCTCAATCACAACTAATTGTCTTGTTCTGGTCTCATACTCACATCAAAGATCTCAAACCCGGCAATGTCAAGCACACCGATATAGAACTGCCTTGGATTCTTGGTGTCCAACATCTCATTGATACGGATGACCATCCACAAGAACATCCTCTCATAGATGGACTTGGCCAGAGCACTGACTGAGTTATTAACCTGCAATGATAATACCTCAAATGAATACATGAGATATTGACCATGTCTAGTGATAAGGTGATACAAGCTTGGGAAAAACAAAAGCAATGCACTCGTCCCCAAAATAATTCCTGTGCTCAGAAAATGGTAGATTTGTTTGGCCGCCTTACCTGAGGCACAGTCTGTCCCTTGGTCACATACTCGTTGCCGACCTTCACTCTGGGGTAGCACAGAGCCTTCAACATCTCAGCTGAGTTCAGGCCCAGCAGGTAGGCGATTTTATCAGCCACTGGAGAGAGAACCAACAACAACAGACTCAGGGACACAAGATCACTTGTTTCTGATTTCACACTGACAAAATAGTTTTGTTAACTTCTTTGTAGGTTAGGTTTTGATTCACCTACATTTTGGAGGTTGGAATTTGTTCCCCAAAAATGATCTCCTGCCTGACTTTCATGTGGCACTGTCTGTCTTAGGTGTTCTATTTCTATGTTGGGGACTGAGAATGGGACTAATGCTCTACATATTGTATATCTATGAGTGGGACTCACCCTCTGTGCCGTCTGGCTCGGCCTGCTCCTCACGCTGCTTCTGCTTGAATTTCAAGTTTCCATGGTGCAATACAGCTCCTGTCAGCTTGTAGATGCCAACCTTCTCTTCATTAGTGAAGCCCAGGATGGTAATGGCATCCTGGCATTAAAGAGGAAGTACAACAGAGATGAACTGAACTGAAGTTTGCTCAGTTACACTACAGTTCTGTGCTGCTCACTGCAGAACAAATGGGATGGATAGATTTGACTGGCTTCTCTGTTCCACATGATTACGCTTGGCAAACACATTAGTAGATGGCAGCACAACATTTGTTTTCCACAGTTCCACAGGGCACTTAGTGGTGCTCTCTTGTGGAAGGCATGAATAGTTCCTTGAGGCACATGCCTAACTAACAACAGCATTTAGAATCAAACAAAAACACATGAACATTCCCAGCTGCCACCAAGTTGGAATTTCACAGTACATTCAGTGTGTATGGTGGTCCTATCCATTCCATATCTAGAGTTTGGTTAACCCTTTGTTTGACTCACATCTGTGGCATCCAACTCTTCATTGTCGTTGATGCTGGCCACAGTGATCTGTCCCTGACTGCACATGGGGAAGTCGTAGGGGTTGGTGGTGATGAGCGCCATTTCTGTGGACAATGGAGAACAGCTTGTCAGTTAAATCTCTTAGAATTCTGCTGCTCTCCTACGGTTTTACATTATCTATCCCTTCTTTACTCAATAGATGGACTCAATGATACATGTAGTATATAATGAATAGCATCAAAAATGAGACGGAGACTTGTGGACTAGTGCATCACAGTGTATTACTTGATAGATTTCCCAAAAAGACCTGACCATGTCACAGATGCCTTGTTACCTTGGATGTAATCATTGTAATAGTATTATTAGTGTGTATTATGAATATTTTTTATGTATTCCATAGATGGGGTGGGAATATTTTCCCATGAACCTCTACTTTGTCGTACCAACTAGCTCAGGTTTGTGGCCTGTCATCATCTGGAAGAAGATGTGGTAGCCTCTCTCATCGGGCAGCTGGAAGGAGACTCTGGACTTCTCCAGCAGGTCTGAGAGCGAGAGAGTGAATGACACAAAGAAAGAGAGAAAAAGGAGAGCGAGATCGAGAGAACAAGAGAGAGAACATGAGATACATTTAAATTAATGATCTTCCCAAAAAATGATGTGTGCATTTAGGAAAGTATTGAGAAACAATCAAAATTAACTCACAGGTTTCAATGTCAGCTTTAGCCAGTTTACCACCTTGGAAGTGAATCCTGATGAATTTACCCTATAGTAGAGCATGGGGGTTAGAAATAGGCCAACAAATTAATCTAACATATTACTTTGATAGACCCCTTTAAACGTTACAGTTTGTTGGACAGATGTTGGATCTTTTGATACAGATATAGGATCTTGATATAGGATCCAGTTTGCTACGGCAGGAAAATAATCCTGCAGCAACAGGAAATGTGAATTATGATTACATTTTAAAGATGGAAATTACAATTTTAGAACCTCGAATACATTACAAGTTTGAATTTTCAGCAACAAATCAGTGATCAAAATAAAATTGTAAATCTGAATAATAGAATGGGGACTACTGAATTACATGTTTCCAATATAAGGAACTTCCACAGTATGCCCTTCATACTTACAAAGCGAGACGAGTTGTCGTTCCTCACTGTCTTGGCATTACCGTAAGACTCCAGCAGAGGGTTAGCTGCAATGATCTGATCCTCAAGAGACCCCTGGTTGAGACAAACATAAGTTGCTCAAAAACTGGTAACATCGTAAAGTTTGTTTTTCTCAATAGCTTGAAACAGGATTCACCACAGGAAAAACAGTTTACACAGTCAACCGAACTGAAATGTGTTAAAAAGGCAAACATAAGAACAACTTACCTGCATTTTGCCAGGTTCTGCTTCCTTCTTGGCCCCAGACACTGCAATGGTGGCAAAGTACTGGATGACACGCTTGGTGTTGACAGTCTTTCCTGCACCGGATTCTCCGCTGGTTTATATGACATAGAAAGAGGGGTTTTAGTTACATGTTTGAGTGTCAGATTGTCTTTCACTAAGAAATAGCATAGAAAAATACACTGTTAACCTGTGTTCTGACATAAGTCTTTAACAAATAATCCTTCTCATCGACTCGTTATTACACATAACCTGATGCTCTAATCCATTCATAATGTCATGTATTTCATCACACCAAGTGACCCAATTTATTACAATAGAAACACTTTCTCAAGTGACATTTTAGTAAACAACTTACGTAATCAGGACGGACTGGTTCTCCTTATCTGGAACCAAAAAACACATTACTTATCATACTCAAGCAACATTCAGGGGACATTATTTCATTCATAGCATCATCACGAATTTCAATTTGGAACATTTTCCATTCAAGGGTAGTGAAATCAGATATTCCCAGCAAACTGTTATTACCTAGACTAGAAAACAGTAGATACCTCTCTGAAGCATATTTTAATTTCCATTGATGCATCCATCCATCTATCCATCATCAAAAAGTAATGGACTTTGAGAGACATACGCACTTAATGGACAGCCATCCAACCAACCAACCATCCATCCATTCTGTCTCTCTACCTCACCTGCTGTCTCGACATCTGAATCCATGAAAAGCCAACTGACATTTACTCCTGAGGTGCTGACCTGTTGCACCCTCTACAGCCACTGTGATAATTATTTGACCCTGCTGGTCATCTACGAATGTTTGAACATCTTGTAGAATGATCTGGCCTTAATGGCCATATACTCTTATAATCTCCACCCGGCACAGCCAGAAGAGGACTGGCCACCCCTCAGAGCCTGGTTCCCTCTAGCTTTTCCTTCTACATCTGCATTGCTTGCTGTTTGGGGTTTTAGGTCTGCGTTTCTGTATAAGCACTTTCTGATATCTGCTTAAAAAGGGATTTATAAATAAATGTGATTGATTGATCCAACCATCCATCCATGAGTTTTGGTTTCTTACATAGATATCATACCAATCATCATGAACTGGAAGGCGTTGTCAGAGACGGAGAAGATATGGGGTGGAGCCTCCATCCTCTTCTTCCCTCTGTAGGCGTTGACAACCTCTTTGTTCACACAGGGAGCCACTTGTAGGGGTTCACCGTGGCACAGAAGAGCCCAGAGTAGGTCTGGATGAAAGCATAATTAAATGAGGGGATTACTAAAGTCAGATGTACTTTTACCTGGAATTATGTGAGGATGTGGGTGTACTTTGGTTTACTGATGTGGGTCTACTGTATTGATATGTTTTGGTTTCTACCTTCCTTATGTGTAGTACTGTATGTGTGTGTTTATTATCTTCATGTGTGTGTAGTACTGTATGTGTGTATTTATTATGTTCATGTATGTGTGTATTTATTATGTTCATGTATGTGGTTGTATTTATGTGCAGGTTTCTTACATAGATCATCCATGCTGCATAACGCTCTTTGAGGTTATACAACACAGAGGCTTCATTCAGGTAGGTCATCATGGCCATGTCCTCAATCTTGTTTTACTTGGGGGTTCATTTTATAGATGTTGCATTTTGAACTTTTTCCTTCCTGAAACAGTCAGAAATCTAGATTACAACACAGATCAAACTGGACATGACTGAATGCTTTTAAAAGTTTAGTCTTTAAAAAATTGTATATCCACATTTAATCCAACTACTTTGTTATCACCCACTGACACATATCTGGTGATTCTTGACTTGTAAATATCAAACCTTCCATGACAATTTTATATAGCAGCTAAACATGATGTGTTTGAAGGTTATATTCTGCTTACAAAAACAAATACATGTTTAATCTATCTGTTATTACTGATTTTTTTAAATGCTTCATAATATATATTTTGTTAAAGATTTTTTATTGAAATGTTTTTGATCATTTTGATGATTTTTCATGAAACAGAGTAATTACACAAACTTGAACTTGACTACTTTTCAGATCAGACTTACATCCTTAGTGCCGTCAGGTTTCGTGACTGTTACAGTACACTTCCCGTCGGCCCTGGCAGTGACCAGACCCTTAAGGTACAGCTCCGCCTTGTCTGTCACATAGCAGGAGTTCTTTGAATCAAAGGGTGCGGTTTGTGCCTCAATCCTTTCCCTCTCAGGCTTACGGAGGTATATGGCAGCCTTGCCGTAGATTTGCATCTCAGCGTCCGTACTCATGGTGACGGATAACTAGGAAAGAGATAAAACAAGAAACATGATTCACTCTGTGGTGCTTCCTCCCCAGTCAACAGAGTTAGGTGAGTGGTATCTCTCTCAGAATATTTTCATCACGTTTTAAGTGAAGAGTCAAACCATGTCTCACCTTCTTTTTCCCCTCCTACAGATGAATGTGTACTTCTTAGAGGACCCTGTGAAACATAAGGTGTTGTGAAAAAGCACAAGTCTAAAGCAGTGGAGGCTGCTGATGGGGAAGAGCTCATAGTAATGACTGGAGTTTAGCAAATTGAATGTTGTGAAAAAGCACCAGTCTAAATCCTTATCATTTTAACCCCTGAATGTCTAAAACACATTTAACTAAATAATTAAAGCCATGTAAATTTAAACTACAGGTGCAACTGCTAACTTTCATTTTCCTAATGGCATCTCACTTTACTACTGAAATAATTACCCCTGATAACCCAGATTTGCATTCTAGACTACTCATTTAATTTACAAACAGGTAGAAGCACCACTTTAGTCCATAAAAGGAAGTTACAGATTTTAAGTAATGCACATTTAAAGAAAACCAATGGCACTTGATTGCATAATGTAAAATCTTACAAGAGACATGCAGCACTCAATTCAAACAGTGCAGTTAGCTACTGCCTCAGATGCTGAGTACAAAGATGAGACAAATAAACAAATCTAAGGAGGTGGAGAGGTCTTACCACAGAGGAAGAAGGTATCTGACTTATGGATGCTGGGGCCTCAGCCTCCTTATATCTGGTTGGAAGTGCCAACCAGGCAAAAGTTAATTATGGACCACTCTGGGAAAGGACATGAATTGGATGAGAGACCTCTGTGTGTCTGTGTCTCACTAGCACCTCCCACTTCCAGGAGCACCACACTCCCATGACATGACTTTTTAATGTCATATTTGTCTCTGAATTGAATTTCACTGATTTTACGTAAATTAGAGATGTCATTACTAATAATTATGACAATATCTAAAGTTTAATTAATCCCAATGTTACTTCTACTGAACCTCATATACTGTAATGGAGTGAGTCCATGTTGCCCCACTAGAACTAAAATAGTTTTCATTAAATCTAATCTGACCTGATTTAGTTCCATTTTAGTGGCATTAATCCTCATCAACAACTTTATATATATGTTCACCTGTTATTTATATTGTTTAGCTTGTAAACACATCTGAACTGTCTCCTCACCTCATGCTTGTGACGGAGTTGGCCTTTACCTCGTGCTTTGCTTAATTTGATTTATCACCCCTGTGTAACCACATTAAATTAATATTTGAAAGCTTGAACGGACACATTTAGGCTTTAAATAACAGCTTATAAAACCGTTAAATCTAATGTGTTATTTATCTACAGTATGATCTATTAAAAAGATTCTCGAGACGCTTTTATTTGGCTCACATTTCAGTTGGCTAAAACGGTCCAGTAGGATTCTTATGACACATATCACCAGTACAGTATTTCAATCATCTTATCCACTCATATTGCTGACAGCGATATAACTGCCTCAAACGTTTATTACACTCTGAAGTTATGAAACACCAAGGCAAAAATTACAGATAGTAGCCTGGACGCAAAATAGGCTTCAGTTGATTGAACATTACATTTATTTCAATGTGATTGAAAAGCCTATCATTTTAGCCTATCATTTTATCCTTCACTTGTTTATAACAATTGAAAATTCCTTGGCAACTTTGTATTTGTAGTGAACTTTGTTCTGAAGTTATCGGCAGTAACAGTCAGACAGATAACCCAAACTCCTTGATTCTATGTTTAGCGGAGATCTGTGAATAACGATGCACTTTGGCTGCTCTACGAGTGGTCACTCGTAGATGTGAAAAGGTTTTTTAAGAGACACGTTACTAACAAAGGCTCTGGGAAACACCCTGACTACTAAAGAGACATCGTAAGAAGGTTGTAAAGATTATCTTAATGCTACGAAAGACATCGTAAGAAAGTTGTAAAGATTATCTTAATGCTACGAAAGCTCAGAGAATTCACACATTTGAACCGTAAAAATATTACACAGCGCCATTTAGATTGGGAATAATTTGCACTCTGACAACCAACCCGTGAGACAACCAGCCCCAGTCTCCCCTACAAGAAGCCCCAAAGGGGGGGAGCAACTGGATACACTAGTTGAGCAGGGAGCGGACCATCTTGGCCTTTTCATTTCTTGGACTGTGCTCGTCTTCACAGCAGCCAAGGTTTATTGTTTGATATATCTGCCAACGCAGCCTAATTCTGGCACTGATGCCACTGTTATTAGACAAGGTATTTTATTGCCATGTTTGTGGTTTGAGAGAACATTAGCACCATGCAGACTAAACGTTTATGACATGAAGTTATTTTAATATGCAAAGATCTTGCATGATATATGACCTGTCGTGTACACCCGGCATGAGCTCCAAACTTGCTCTGGGCAGAAGTTACCTTCAGGGAAATAAAACAAATTTGAACTTTGATTGAAAGTGTCAGTGATAGACATTTGGGTGACATTAAACCTGACATTAGACATTTAACCTTTTTGGAATTTGGTTATGTTTTAAGATGTTTGAAAGCATAATGATCACACATTGGAAATTCAACTATCTTTTGGCAGTCTTTTTGAGTGGGTGAATATAGGTTGTAATCTCATTGATTAACATCTCAACCAAATTTTACCCAATTATCCACGTTTAAATGATGTGGTTTGCCCAGTGGGATGACACTTCACAATTGATTGATTTAGCTGAACCCGCTGAGTTCGTGCTTTGGGAGGAACAAGAGCCTGCAAACCATGTGGATGGGCTGTCCAGAACAAGAGCCTGCAAACCATGTGGATGGGCTGTCCAGAACAAGAGCCTGCAAACCATGTGGATGGGCTGTCCAGAACAAGAGTTGCAGGCCTCTGGTATTAACTGCCAGATGTCATTAAGCAGTTGAGTGAACTGTCATTATAAAACTGTTTGTACATATTGGCCCATGGGGGAATCAAATAGTTACTGTTGATCCAATACATTTTAAGGGTGCTTTAAATGATCAGTCTGTGCTTGCAAAGTAGTTTTATCACTACAGACAGGAGCTTGGCTGAGACACCCCAGAGCCTTGGCTCAATCAGCATTTCTTTTACATGAATCAATCCATTAAAATGTCACAGACAGTAAAAATCTAAATCTGGACATGAAAGGTCAGATGCTTGTGGCATGATCCACAAAACCACCAGTCTTGGCTCGGTTAATTGAGATCTTATTTTCCAGGTCACATATCTCACTGTAAATCTATTACGGTGTCAGCAATGTGAGGACCTCATGGTTGACTAATAAGGTCAAAATAATGTGCTGGCCTGTATCAGATCTCTCTGTGGTCAGTAAAGGTATGGGTCTTCACCTTTCAGCATGCAGTGTGAAATCAATGGAGGGATAAATGTAATACATCTAATGCATTTACATGAAGAAACACTTGGATCAAATGGGGAGCTGTTGGGTTTTTCAGCAAGTTGTACAAATCTTTAGTGTTATTTTATACCCCTCTCATTGACCTCCAACCATGGCCATATGAAACTTTGTCAGAAATACATGCAGCCTGAAGTCAATTGGGATTGCTTTATGACCCTCTGAGATTACTTCATGATATCTGCTGACTTGAAACTAACATATAACAGTGATGGCAGAGTAATTGGAATTACCAAAGCAACAGATCATTTAAATCCCAATATGGCCATGTTCAGAAACGGGTGTATCAGAAATACATCCAGCTTCCACAGCTATCTCAGGTAATTTGGCATTGGTTTATTGGCAGATCTGCCATGTGAGCTGTGCACCAGAGGATTCAACCATATATGAAACAGACTTATATCTGATATGGCCATTAAACGGACCAGTCAAATACCTGCTTCTTTTGGACAGCTTTATTTTTAGACTTTCAAATGTAAAAACAACAGAGATTGCAGGAAGAACAGTCAATAAAACTATAAGTAAAGTCCATAACCTCAATAAAACTGGGAATCCAGCACCCTCCCTTGGCTGCTGGAACACAAGTCTCTGGAGAGCAGGGGACTCGTTTTGCCAAGCCTTCAGAAGAGTCAGGACAAGTGACAGCCCAATCCACTAGGTGACCCCACCAAGGATCACTGTTTAGAAGTTAAACCCTTCACATCCAGTTGCACAATTGGAAGAATGATTTAAATAATGGGGAAATGGGAAGTGTTCATGTCTGCTTGTGAATGAGTTGAATAGAAGGTGTTGAATAGAAGGTGTTGAATAGAAGGAGTTGAATCTAGTTGAATAGAAGGTGCTGAATGAGTTGAATAGAAGGAGTTGACATGAATAGAAGGAGTTGAATAGAAGGTGTTGAATAGATGGTGTTGGAATGTTTAACTGATATCCTTGACATCTATAGCTGTTATATCATTTGATAGGAGCCTCTGCTTTTTAGTCCTGCAATTTATGAACCAAAAAGTCATAACATGTCAAACAGTCATAATAACAGTCAACTTTAGTATCGCAATTATATAAATAATGTTGTACTCAACTTGTTGGATCAGAATCAGGGTTGTGTTCATTAGGTACAGTGTAGCAAAACATTAAGTTGGTGAGCCACTGGCTTCTTAAAAGGCATTATTCAATGCCACGGTGAGCCCGTAACAAAAAGGAGACAACTGTTTAAAGAATAACAAAATATATTTATTACCTGAAGTAAAGTTAAATTAAAATGTTGTGTGTTTAGTCAGTAGTGTAAGTGGTCGCGGGTATACATGTGATAATGAGGGTGTTGAAAGGTGCCATAGCAAACAAACAAATAGCTGACAAAAAAAAAAATGACACAACCAAAATCTGTGTGTCTGAAGACCATGGAGAGAGCTTTTTCTCCTCAATGAATGAAGAAGAGGTGCATTTATCCATAATAACAGTCAACTCAGTGTGTCCCATTTCACTGATGACATCAGAATCACATCCTATTAAGGAAAACAAAACTAATTCGGTTCAGACAGAGTGGGAATGTCAATGTACAAATAAAAATCTTTATACCATCACATCTAAGCTAATATGTCAACAATTTCAATGAAACTCAGCAAATTAACTTGTATGGAGGTGCACAACACACTCACCTCCTCTCGTCATGTTCTGTTCAGCCGTTAACGAGAACCACATACCTGATTTATAAACAGGGTCGTTAAAGGTCACAAATGTTCCAACTTAAATGGTTTATTTCTCAGTTGTGCTTTAAGATATAAATGTCAAATATATGTCAACAATCCTTCCTCCAAAGGACCCGTCTATGGATTAAATGTGAAAATTGTTCTAGTTTATACTAATGTGGCAAACAGACTGATTTTCTAGCTAACCTTCCTTTCTCCAGTAATTAATGTTTCCTCTTTCAGAACCTATTCATAATCCACTTCATTTTTACATGTTGAACACTAAATATGTTTAAAATCACATTGAGGTGACATTAGTGTGGAACCAATGTGTCTAATCAACTTCCCCTCGCACTCCATGGTCCTGGACCTTTCTCTTTGGTTTGGACTAGATGGTATACAGCTCTATGTCAGAATTGAATTTTTAGACTTTACACAGCAGGTTGGGAGAATTAGGTTAAGGTTAGGAAAAGGGTTAGGGTTAGCTAAAATGCAAAATGTTTAAACTTAAAGCTGTATCCCATCTAGCTTGCAACTAATGTAATCTGACAGAGTGGGTAACTGCTCACTGCTCCAAAACCTGCCTTCTGACACCATGTATCTAGTCTGTGTTGGCTGACTGTTGGGCCTTCATTCCAACCTCTCCCGCCACTGTGGATTCTATTTATAGCCTTCTCATAAAACTGTGAAGCCCCAGTTATGTGTTTGATAGACCTATGCTGACAAAGATATCTAACTCATTGCAATTTGAACCCTCTGGTAAATGTGGATAAGTGTAACATTACCGAATACATGAAATGCTTTTTTCCTAAACGGGTATGGACTTACTGCTTGTCTAATAATATATTATTGAATTATTGCAAGCACCACGACCCAACAACCAAGCCACCCTCTGTGAGAAATTCCTGCTGCAGCCACTGCGTCACATGCTCTCTGCTCCTTTTAATACACCAATGGTTCGCATAATGGGTTGTTTACATAGCTAGCTAGTCTGGTGGTGCCTGCAGAGTGTTAGCAAAGATACTTACGTTGCCCTATTCATATGGGGGAAATGGTGTAGTCGACACGGATGTATTAAATTTAAACAATGAATAATGTTATGCATAGAATAAAATATACATTTTCTTTTTGAATTGCATGCTGGTGCAAGTTCCTGAAATATGTGGGATGAGTTGGACCGCACAGTGAAGGAAAAGCAGTAATTTTTCTAGACTATTGGAAAAGCATACATTGGGTATTTCATTATTTTCAAGTGTTTTTTGTTGCGGGTGTGTACGGGAGGCGTGCAGGGGAGCAGAGTGTGGTAACAGGCACACTTTTTATTCCGGTCCAAAACTAAAGCACATAAGTACATAAACGTGCCCAAAACACGGAACATGAACAAAAGTCTGGAGGGCAAGGCGCAGGGTGATCCGGCCGGCGACGGTGAAACTCCCACAGCAGTTTGGGGTCCAACACATCCGCAACCGGGACCCAGCACCTCTCCTCCGGACCATACCCCTCCCACTCCACAAGGTACTACTGAAGGTCCCCTGACCGATGCCTCGAATCTAGGATGGAACGAACGGAGTACGCCGGGGCCCCCTCGATGTCCAGAGGGGGAGGAGGAACCTCCCGCACCTCAGTTTCCTGGAGCGGACCAGCCATCACCGGCCTGAGGAGAGACACATGGAACGAGGGGTTAATACGGTAATCAGAGGGAAGCTGTAATCTGTAACACACCTCGTTCACCCTCCTCAGGACTTTGAATGACCCCACAAACCGCGGACCCAGCTTCAGGCAGGGCAGGCAGAGTTGCCGGTTTCGGGTCGAGAGCCAGACCCAGTCCCCCGGTGCGATCACCGAGGTCTCACTGCGGTGACGGTCCACGCTGGTCTTTTGGCTAAGCGCGGCTTGCTGACGGTGAACATGGGCGGCCTCCCATGTCTTCTCCACGCGCCTGAACCAGTCGTCCATCGCAGGAGCCTCGGTCTGACCCTGATGCCACGTCGCCAGAACCGGCTGGTACCCCAATACGCTCTGAAAGGGGGAGAGCTTAGTGGAGGAGTGGCGAAGTGAGTTCTGTGCCATCTCGGCCCAGGGCACGAACGCCGCCCACTCTCCCGGCCGGTCTTGGCAATAGAACTGCAGAAACCTACCCACATCCTGGTTGACTCTCTCTACCTGCCCGTTACTCTTGGGGTGAAAACCTGAGGTGAGGCTGACCAAAACCCCCCAGACGTTCCATGAACGCCTTCCATACTCACGACGTGAACTGGGGACCTCGATCAGACACTATATCCTCAGGCACCCCGTAGTACCGGAGGACGTGAGTAAACAGGGCTTCCGCAGTCTGTAGGGCCGTAGGAAGACCGGGCAGAGGGCGGAGACGACAGGACTTAGAGAAGCTATCCACAACGACCAGGATCGTGCGTCTGCCTTCATATTCTGGGAACCTGGTCTGTAGGACACAAAATAGCTAAAGAACATGGCCCACCTTGCCGAGACAAGGATTCAGTCTCCTGCTGCCCGGATGTACTCCAGGTTGCGGTGGTCAGGCCAGATGAGGAAAGGGTGTTTAGCCCCCTCAAGGCAATGTCTCCACGCCTTCAACGCTTTAACCACAGCCAACAGCTCCCGGTCCCCCACATCATAGTTAAGCTCCGCCGGGCTAAGCTTCTTCGAGAAGAAAGCACAGGTTGGAGTTTCGGTGGCGTACCCGAGCGCTATGAGAGCACGGCTCCTATCCCAGCCTCGGCTGCTTCCACCTCCACTATGAACGCTAAAGAGGGATGCGGAATAGCTAGCCCGGGAGCCGAAGTAAACAGAGCTCTTAGCTGCCCACAAACCTTGTCCGCCTCAGCCGACCACTGCAACCATACGGGACCCCCCTTCAGCAGTGAAGTAATGGGAGCAGCCACCTGGCCAAAACCCTGGATAAATCTCTGGTAGTAATTGGCAAACCCTAAAAATCGCTGCACCTCCTTTACCGTGGTGGGAGTCGGCCAATTACGCACAGCTGCAATGCGGTCACTCTCCATCTCCACCCCTGATGTGGAAATGCGATACCCTAGGAAGGAGACGACCTGCTGAAAGAACAGGCATTTCTTTGTGTCCTGTGTGATCTTAGGTATGCCCCCTCTAATTCTCCTCTCACTCTCTCCCCTCCTGGAGGACCTGAGCCCTAGGACCATGCCTCAGGACTACGGCAGTCCCTGTTCCCAGTCCACCTGATCGTGCTGCTGATCCAGTTTCTACTGTTCTGCCTGCTATGGAACGCTGACCGGTTCACTGTATGTGTTACCTTGTCCGGGGCCTGCTGTTTCCTCCCTCTCTCTCTCGCCCCCTTCTCCCTCTCTACCTACCGCACCTGCTGTTTTGACCTCTGAATTCTCGGCTATAAAAACCCAGCTACATATTCGTCGCCAAACCCACTGGCTCCAGGTCATCTATAAGTCTTTGCTAGGTAAAGCTCCACCTTATCACAGCTCACTGGTCACCATAGCAACACCCACCCGTAGCACACGCTCCAGCAGGTATATTTCACTGGTCATCCGCAAAGACAAAACCACTTGTGGCCGCCTTTCCTTCCAGTTCTCTGCTGCCAATGACTGGAACGAATTGCAAAAAGCACTGAAGTTGGAGACTTATATCTCCCTCACTAATTTTAAGCATCAGCTGTCAGAGCAGCTTACCGATCGCTGCTGCTGTACACAGCCCATCTGTAAATAGCCCATCCAACCAACTACCTACCTCATCCCCATATTTGTTTTTGTTTTTTTCTGCTCTTTTGCACACCAGTATTTCTACTTGCACATCCTCATCTGCACATATATCACTCTAGTGTAAATTGCTAAATTGTAATTAGTTAGCCACTATTGGCCTATTTATTGCCTTACCTCCATTTACACACACTGTATACAGATTTTTCTACTGTGTTATTGACTGTACTTTTGTTCATCCAATTCCTGACATTTAATCAGAGTAAAAATTCCCTGTCTTAGGTCAGTTAGGATCACCACTTTATTTTAAGAATGTAAAATGTCAGAATAATAGTAGAGAAAATTATTTCTTTCAGCTTTGATTTCTTTCATCACATTGCCAGTTGGTCAGAAGTTTACATACACTCATTTAGTATTTGGTAGCATTGCCTTTAAATTGTTTAACTTCTGTCAAACTTTTCGGTTAGCCTTCCACAAGCTTCCCACAATAAGTTGGGTGAATTTTGGCCCATTCCTCCTGACAGAGCTGGTGTTACTGAGTCAGATCTGTAGGCCTCCTTGCTTACACACGCTTTTTCAGTTCTGCCCTCACATTCTCTATAGGATTGAGGTCAGGGCTTTTTGATGGCCACTTTGTTTTCCTTAAGCCATTTTGCCACAACTTTGGAAGTATACTTGGGGTCATTGTCCATTTGGAAGACTCATTTGCGACTTCCTGACTGATGTCTTGAGATGTTGCTTCAATATATCCACATAATTTTCCATCCTCATGATTTAATCTATTTTGTGAAGTGCACCAGTCCCTTCTGCAGCAAAGCACCCCCACAACATGATGCTGCCACCCCAGTGCTTCACGGTTGGGATGGTGTTCTTCGGGTTGCAAGCTCCCCTTTTAAACTCCAAACATAACGATGGTCATTGTGGCCAAACAGTTCCATTTTTGTTTCATCAGACCAGAGGACATTTCTCGAAAAAGTACAATCTTTGTCCCCATGTGCAGTTGCAAACCGTAGACTGGCTTTTTTTAAGGCTGTTTTGGAGCAGTGGCTTCTTCCTTGCTGAGCGGCCTTTCAGGTTATGTTTATGTAGGACTAGTTTTACTGTGGAGATACTTTTGTACCTGTTTCCTCCAGCATCTTCACAAGGTCCTTTGCTGTCGTTCTGGGATTGATTTGCACTTTCCAAAATCTGTTCATCTCTAGGAGACAGAACGCGTCTCCTTCCTGAGCGGTATGACGGCTGCATGGTCTCAAGGTGTTCATTCCTGCGTACTATTGTTTGTACAGATGAATGTGGTACCTTCAGGTGTTTGGAAATTGCTCCCAAGTATGAACCAGACTCATGCAGGTCTACAATTGTTTTTATGAGATCTTGGCTGATTTTCCCATGATGTCAAGCAAAGAGGCACTGAGTTTGAAGGTAGGCCTTGAAATACATCCACAGGGACATCTCCAATGGACTCAAATGATGTCAATTAGCCTATCAGAAGCTTCCAAAGCCATGACATAATTTTGGCATTGGATACAAAACAAACACGGGCATAATATAAAGGAGAATGTCCCATTTAATTATATGCATTCATATCAAACAGATAATACAGGGCATTCAGAAAGTATTCAGACCCCTTTTTCACATTTTGTAACATTACAGCCTTATTACAAATGTATTAAATCGTTTTTTTCTTCATCAATCTACACACAATACCCCATAATGACAAAGCAAAAACAGGATTTTAGAAAAGTTTTTCACATTTAAAAAAACATCATCTGAAATATCACATTTACATAAGTATTCAGACCCTTTACTCAGTACTTTGTTGAAGCACCTTTGGCAGCGATTACAGCCTTGAGTCTTCTTGGGTATGACGCTACAAGCTTGGTACCCCTGTATCTGTGGAGTTTCTCACATTCTTCTCTGAAGATCCTCTCAAGCTCTGTCAGGTTTTTTGGGAACGTTGCTGCACAGCTATTTTCACGTCTCTCCAGAGATGTTTGATCGTGTTCAAGTCCTATGGCTCTGGCTGGGCCACTCAAAGACATTCAGAGACTTGTCCCGAAGCCACTCCTGCATTGTCTTGGCTGTGTGCTTAGGGTCATTGTCCTGTTGGAAGGTGAACCTTCACCCCAGTCTGAGGTCCTGAGTGCTCTGGAGCAGGTTTTCATCGAGAATCTCTCTGTACTTTGCTACGTTCATTTTCCCTCAATCCTGACTAGTCTCCCAGTCTCTGCCACTGAGAAACATCCCCACAGCATGATGCTGCCACCACCATGCTTCACCATAGAAATGGTATTGGCCAGGTGATGAGCGCTGCCTGGTTTTCTCCAGAAGTGACGGTTGGCATTCAGGCCAGAGAATCTTGTTTTTCATGACCTGAGAGTCCTTTAGTTGCCTTTTGGCAAACTCCAAGTGGATTGTCATGTGCCTTTTACTGAGGAGTGGCTTCTGACTGGCCACTCTACCATAAAGGTCTGATTGGTGGAGTGCTGCAGAGATGGTTGTCCTTCTAGAAGGTTCTCCCATCAGAGGAACACAGAGAAACTCTGGAGGGAGGAGAAATGATCCTCACTGCACATTTCAGTGTTGGTTCAAGTCGCTGAGAACCACACCTACCTTTGGTAATTTACAATGCTTTAGTAAACAGTTTTGCATATTCATAGGCTTGATCAAGTTGTCACTGATTTACTTTAAATGGAGAATTTCATTATTTATATGCAATGTTGAAACCGAGGGGAGGGGAAAGTGACAAGAAGAAACATTAGGTAAACATACACTGCATGCATGTATTGACTGATCATGTAAGAATGCACAAATAACCTGGCTGGCTAGTAAGCCGAGATTAAACACAACACAACTAGCTGCATTTCCTATGTTTTCAAATCAGATGTTAAAATGTCTTACCTCCAAACCAATCGGGCACGACTATTTTGTCCTGCTACGCCAATGTCATTGGGTGAAATGAATGCATCAGTTACCATTTGTCCCTGAAAACACATTGAAATTAGCTGGCTAGCAAGTTCACCAATTCATGATTAAAAAAACTGTTGACATTGCTGATTTTATGTTTAGATCATTTAGTTGTTCATTCCTAAACAGCTGATAACTAGGACGAGAACGTCTGCTCGCATCTGACGAGCTAACTTTGCTTGGCTAGCGGAATGATACAGAGCAGTGACTTAACATTTGAATTCAATATGAAAGTAATTTGCTGAACATAATTTGGTGAATAAATAAACATAATACTTACAAAGTTATTCATTATTCCTCAGGAATATTTTTTCCCAAAAATGTCTTCAGTCTGCCATTGGTACAGACATTTTGGGAATTTTCGCTGTGTCGCAAGGTGTCATGGGCTTCCCCATCAAAGGGAACGGAAAAGTATGCTGCTGTGACCGAAGTGAAATGGCTAGCTAGTTAACGGTGGTGCGCGCTAATAGCTTTTCGATCTGTGACGTCACTCGCTCTGAGACCTTGAAGTAGTGGTTCAAGGGCCACGGCTTTTGTGGAGTGATGGGTAACGATGCTTTGTGGGTGTCAGTTGTTGATGTGTGCAGAGGGTCCCTGGTTCAAGCCCAGGTTGGGGCGAATAGAGGGACGGAAGCTATACTGTTACACTGCCATGCGTGCTTTGTTTTCCAGCTCTCCCAAGTATGCTTAAAGAACTTCCGGTAAGCTTAGTACATACTTGCCTTTTCGCGTTCCTATGTTTGGAATAGCACTTGAAAAGTGACAGTTGACTTCTGTACCCCCTTTGTATGCATTTTAGAACACAGCGCTCCCACAGGTGGTGAGGTTAGGCAACAACACATTCGCCACACTGACCCTCAACACGTGGGCCCCTCAGGGGTACGTCCTTAGTCCCGTCCTGTACTCCCTGTTCACCCACAACTGCTTGGCTGTGCACGACTCCAACACCCTCATTAAGCTTGACCACAACACGACAGTGTTAGGCCTGATCACCGATGACAGTCAGATAGCCTACAAGGAGAAGGTCAGAGACCTGGCAGTGTGGTGCCAGGACAACAACCTCTCCCTTAACATCAAGGAGTTGATCGCGGACTACAGGAAACGGGGGGCCAAGCACGCCCCCATTCAAATCAACGTGGCTGTAATGGAGTGGGTCGAGAGAGCCACGTTCCTCGGTGTCCATATGACTAAGGACCTATCATTGTTCGAACACACCAACACAGGAGGCTGAAAAGATTTGGCATGGGCCCTCAGATCCTCCAGAAACCCAGCCTAAACCCCCAAACAGCAAGCAATGCAAAAGTAGAAGCATGGTGTCAAGGACAAACTCCCTTGACAGGCAGGAACCTAGAAAGAAACCTAGAGAGGAACCAGGCTCTGAGGGGGACCATTCCTCTTCTGGCTGTGCCTGCTGGAGATAGCACATGGCCATTAATGCCACATTACTCTTCAAGATGTTCAAACGTTCGTAGATGACCAGCAGGGTCAAATAATAATCACAGTTGTTGTAGAGGGTGCAACAGGTCAGAACCTCAGGAGTAAATACCAGTTGGCTTTTCATAGCCGAGCATTCAGAGGTCGAGACAGCAGCTAAAGTAGAGAGAGAGAGACAGGGAGAGTTGAACAGAGCAGGTCCGGGACATTCTGGTTGGAGCCAGTTCTGTTCTGTGAAGGGAGTAGTACACAGCGTTGTACGAGATCTTCATTTTCTTGGCAATTTCTTGCATGGAATAGCCTTTCTTCTTCAAAGCAGCCACCCTTTGCCTTGATGACAGTTTTGCTCACTCCCAGAATGATGCAGAAAAGCTAACCCATGCTTTTGTCACTTCTAGATTAGACTACTGCAGTGCTCTACTCTCTGGCTACCTGGATAAAGCACTAAATTATATCGTTAGTGCTAAATACGGCTGCTAGAATCTTGACTAGATCCCAAAAGATGTATCATATTACTCCAGTGCAGGCTCTCTACACTGGTTTCCTGTTAAGGCTAGGGGTGATTAAGGTTTTACTGCTAACCTACAAAGCAGTACATGGACTTGGTAACTATCTCTCAGATTTGGTCCTGCCGTGCATACCTACACGTACGCTACGGTCACAAGACGCAGGCCTCTCGATTGTCCCTAGATCTTCTAAGCAAACAGCTGGAGGCAGTGCTTTCTCCTATAGAGCTCAATTATTATGGAATGGTCTGCTTATCCATGTGAGAGACTTAGACTCGGTCTTGACCTTTTAAGGCTTTACTGAAAACTCATCTCATCTCTTCAGATGAGTCCTAAGATTTGAGTTAAGGCTGGCCCAGGGCTGCGAAGGTGAACGGCAAGGCACTCGAATGACAAACCGCCCTTGCTGTCTTGCCTGGCTGGCTCCCCTCTCTCCACTGTGATTCTCTGCCTCTGACCCTATTACTGGGGCTGAGTCACTAGCTTACTGGTGCACATCCTGCCGTCCCTAGAAGGGGTGCGTCACGTTGTGGCAGTCTATTTTCCTCTATACTCGACTTGACTGGGTTAAGTCACTGACGTGATCTTCCTGTCTGGTCTTGCGCCTCCTCGGGCTCGTGCAGTGGAGATCTTTGTGGACTATACTCAGCCTTGTCTCAGGGTAGTAAGTTGGTGGTCTGTTGATATCCCTGTAGTGGTGTGGAGGTTGTGTTTTGGCAAAGTTGGTGGGGTTATATCCTGCCTGGTTGGCCCTGTCCCTCGTCTCAGCCTCCAGTATCTATGTTGTAATAGTCTATGTGCAGGGGGGCTGGGGTCAGTCTGTTATAACTGGTATCATTCTCCTGTCTTACCTGGTGTCCTGTGTGAATTCTAATTCTCTATTTCTCTCCCTCCTGGAGGACCTACGCCTGAGGAAGTTTACATACACTTAGGTTGGAGTCATTAAACCTTGTTTTTCAATCACTCCACAAATGTCTTGTTAACAAACTATAGTTTTGGCAAGTTGGGTAGGACATCTCCTTTGTGCGTGACACAAGTAATTTTTCCAACAATTGTTTACAGACAGATTATTTCAGTTATAATTCACTGTATCACAATTCCAGTGGGTCAGAAGTTTACATACACAAAGTTGACTGTGCCTTTAAACAGCTTGGAAATTTCCAGAAAATTATGTATTGGTTTTAGAAGCGTCTGATAGGCTAATTGACATAATTTGAGTCAATTGGAGGTGTACCTGTGGATGTATTTCAAGGCCTACCTTCAAACTCAGTGCCTCTTTGCTTGATATCATGGGAAAATCAAAAATAAATCATCCAAGACCTCATAAAAACAATTGTAGACCTCCACAAGTCTGGTTCATCCTTGGGAGCAATTTCCAAATGCCTGAAGGCACCATGTTCATCTGCACAAACAATAGTATGCAAGTGTGAACACCATGGGACCACGCAGCCATCATACCACTCAGGAAGGAGACGTGATCTGTCTCCTAGAGACAAAGGTACTTTGGTGCTAAAAGTGCAAATCAATCCCAGAACAACAGCAAAGGACCTTGTGAAGATGCTGGAGGAAACAGGTGCAAAAGTATCTATATCCACAGTAAAGCTAGTCCTATATCGATATAACCTGAAAGGCACCTCAGCAAGGAAGAAGCCACTGCTCCAAAACCACCATAAAAAGCCAGACTACGGTTTGCAACTACAGTCGTGGCCAAAAGTTTTGAGAATGACACAAATATTAATTTCCACAAAGTTTGCTGCTTCAGTGTCTTTAGATATTTTTGTCAGATGTTACTATGGAATACTGAAGTATAATTACAAGCATTTCATAAGTGTCAAAGGCTTTTTTGACAATGACATGAAGTCAATATTTGCAGTGTTGACCCTTCTTTATCAAGACCTCTGCAATCTGCCCTGGCATGCTGTCAATTAACTTCTGGGCCACATCCTGACTGATGGCAGCCCATTCTTGCATAATCAATGATTAGAGTTTGTCAGAATTTGTGGGTTTTTGGTTGTCCACATGCCTCTTGAGGATTGACCACAAGTTCTCAATGGGATTAAGGTCTGGGGAGTTTCCTGGCCATGGACCCAAAATATCGATGTTTTGTTCCCCGAGCCATTGAGTTATCACTTTTGCCTTATGGCAGGGTGCTCCATCATGCTGGAAAAGGCATTGTTCATCACCAAACTGTTCCTGGATGGTTGAGAGAAGTTGCTCTCAGAGGATGTGTTGGTACCATTCTTTATTCATGGCTGTGTTCGTAGGCAAAATTGTTAGTGAGCCCGCTCCCGTGGCTGAGAAGCAACCCCACACATGAATGGTCTCAGGATACTTTACTGTTGGCATGACACAGGACTGATGGTAGCTCTCACCTTGTCTTCTCCGGACATGTTTTTTTCTGGATGCCCCAAACAATCGCAAAGGGGATTCATCAGAGCAAATTACTTTACCCCAGTCCTCAGCAGTCCAATCCCTGTACCTTTTGCAGAATATCAGTCTGTCCCTCATTTTTTTCCTGGAGAGAAGTGGCTTCTTTGCTGCCCTTCTTGACACCAGGCCAGCCTCCAAAAGTCTTCACCTCACTGTGCGTGCAGATGCTTTCACACCTGCCTGCTACTATTCCTGAGCAAGCTCTGTACTGGTGGTGCCCCGATCCCGCAGCTGAATCAACTTTGGGAGACAGTCCTGGCGCTTGCTGGACTTTCTTGGGAGCCCTGAAGCCTTCTTCACAACAATTGAACCGCTCTCCTTGAAGTTCTTGATGATCCGATAAATGGTTGATTTAGGTGCAATCTTACTGGCAGCAATATCCTTGCCTGTGAAGCCCTTTTTTGTGCAAAGCAATGATGACGGCACGTGTTTCCTTGCAAGAAACCATGGGTGACAGAGGAAGAACAACGATTCCAAGCACCACCCTCCTTTTGAAGCATCCAGTCTGTTATTAAAACTCAATCAGCATGACAGAGTGATCTCCAGCCTTGTCCTTGTCAACACTCACACCTGTGTTAATGAGAGAATCACTGACATGATGTCAGATGGTCCTT
>NC_088410.1:11703772-11742205 GCF_034236695.1 Oncorhynchus nerka
TGTGGCAAACAGACTGATTTTCTAGCTAACCTTCCTTTCTCCAGTAATTAATGTTTCCTCTTTCAGAACCTATTCATAATCCACTTCATTTTTACATGTTGAACACTAAATATGTTTAAAATCACATTGAGGTGACATTAGTGTGGAACCAATGTGTCTAATCAACTTCCCCTCGCACTCCATGGTCCTGGACCTTTCTCTTTGGTTTGGACTAGATGGTATACAGCTCTATGTCAGAATTGAATTTTTAGACTTTACACAGCAGGTTAGGAGAATTAGGTTAAGGTTAGGAAAAGGGTTAGGGTTAGCTAAAATGCAAAATGTTTAAACTTAAAGCTGTATCCCATCTAGCTTGCAACTAATGTAATCTGACAGAGTGGGTAACTGCTCACTGCTCCAAAACCTGCCTTCTGACACCATGTATCTAGTCTGTGTTGGCTGACTGTTGGGCCTTCATTCCAACCTCTCCCGCCACTGTGGATTCTATTTATAGCCTTCTCATAAAACTGTGAAGCCTATGTGTTTGATAGACCTATGCTGACAAAGATATCTGGCATCTAACTCATTGCAATTTGAACCCTCTGGTAAATGTGGATAAGTGTAACATTACCGAATACATGAAATGCTTTTTTCCTAAACGGGTATGGACTTACTGCTTGTCTAATAATATATTATTGAATTATTGCAAGCACCACGACCCAACAACCAAGCCACCCTCTGTGAGAAATTCCTGCTGCAGCCACTGCGTCACATGCTCTCTGCTCCTTTTAATACACCAATGGTTCGCATAATGGGTTGTTTACATAGCTAGCTAGTCTGGTGGTGCCTGCAGAGTGTTAGCAAAGATACTTACGTTGCCCTATTCATATGGGGAAATGGTGTAGTCGACACGGATTTATTAAATTTAAACAATGAATAATGTTATGCATAGAATAAAATATACATTTTCTTTTTGAATTGCATGCTGGTGCAAGTTCCTGAAATATGTGGGATGAGTTGGACCGCACAGTGAAGGAAAAGCAGTAATTTTTCTAGACTATTGGAAAAGCATACATTGGGTATTTCATTATTTTCAAGTGTTTTTTGTTGCGGGTGTGTACGGGAGGCGTGCAGGGGAGCAGAGTGTGGTAACAGGCACACTTTTTTATTCCGGTCCAAAACTAAAGCACATAAGTACATAAACGTGCCCAAAACACGGAACATGAACAAAGTCTGGAGGGCAAGGCGCAGGGTGATCCGGCCGGCGACGGTGAAACTCCCACAGCAGTTTGGGGTCCAACACATCCGCAACCGGGACCCAGCACCTCTCCTCCGGACCATACCCCTCCCACTCCACAAGGTACTACTGAAGGTCCCCTGACCAATGCTTCGAATCTAGGATGGAACGAACGGAGTACGCCGGGGCCCCCTCGATGTCCAGAGGGGGAGGAGGAACGTCCCGCACCTCAGTTTCCTGGAGCGGACCAGCCACCACCGGCCTGAGGAGAGACACATGGGACGAGGGGTTAATACGGTATTCAGAGGGAAGCTGTAATCTGTGACACACCTCGTTCACCAGGACTTTGAATGACCCCACAAACCGCGGACCCAGCTTCAAGCAGGGCAGGCGGAGTTGCTGGTTTCGGGTCGAGAGCCAGACCCAGTCCCCCGGTGCGATCACCAAGGTCTCACTGCGGTGACGGTCCGCGCTGGTCTTTTGGCGAAGCGCGGCTTGCTGACGGTGAACATGGGCGGCCTCCCATGTCTTCTCCACGCGCCTGAACCAGTCGTCCATCGCAGGAGCCTCGGTCTGACCCTGATGCCACGTCGCCAGAACCGGCTGGTACCCCAATACGCTCTGAAAAGGGGAGAGCTTAGTGGAGGAGTGGCGAAGTGAGTTCTGTGCCATCTCGGCCCAGGGCACGAACGCCGCCCACTCCCCCGGCCGGTCTTGGCAATAGAACTGCAGAAACCTGCCCACATCCTGGTTGACTCTCTCTACCTGCCCGTTACTCTCTGGGGTGAAAACCTGAGGTGAGGCTGACCGAAACCCCCAGAAGTTCCATTAACGCCTTCCAGGCTCACGACGTGAACTGGGGACCCCGATCAGACACTATATCCTCAGGCACCCCGTAGTGCCGGAAGACGTGAGTAAACAGGGCTTCCGCAGTCTGTAAGGGCCGTAGGAAGACCGGGCAGAGGGAGGAGATGACAGGACTTAGAGAAACTATCCACAACGACCAGGATCATGCGTCTGCCTTCATATTCTGGGAACCTGGTCTGTAGGACACAAAATAGCTAAAGAACATGGCCCACCTTGCCGAGACGAGGATTCAGTCTCCTCGCTGCCCGGATGTACTCCAGGTTGCGGTGGTCAGTCCAGATGAGGAAAGGGTGTTTAGCCCCCTCAAGGCAATGTCTCCACGCCTTCAACGCTTTAACCACAGCCAACAGCTCCCTGTCCCCCACATCATAGTTAAGCTCCGCCGGGCTAAGCTTCTTCGAGAAGAAAGCACAGGTCGGAGTTTCGGTGGCGTACCCGAGCGCCCTGAGAGCACGGCTCCTATCCCAGCCTCGGATGCATCCACCTCCACTATGAACGCTAAAGAGGGATGCGGATGGGCTAGCCCGGGAGCCGAAGTAAACAGAGCTCTTAGCTGCCCAAAAACCTTGTCCGCCTCAGCCGACCACTGCAACCATACGGGACCCCCCTTCAGCAGTGAAGTAATGGGAGCAGCCACCTGGCCAAAACCCTGGATAAATCTCCGGTAGTAATTGGGAAACCCTAAAAATCGCTGCGCCTCCTTTACCGTGGTGGGAGTCGGCCAATTACGCACAGCTGCAATGCGGTCACTCTCCATCTCCACCCCTGATGTGGAAATGCGATACCCTAGGAAGGAGACGACCTGCTGAAAGAACAGGCATTTCTTTGTGTCCTGTGTGATCTTAGGTATGCCCCCTCTAATTCTCCTCTCACTCTCTCCCCTCCTGGAGGACCTGAGCCCTAGGACCATGCCTCAGGACTACGGCAGTCACTGTTCCCAGTCCACCTGGTCGTGCTGCTGATCCAGTTTCTACTGTTCTGCCTGCTATGGAACGCTGACCGGTTCACTGTAAGTGTTACCTTGTCCGGGGCCTGCTGTTTCCTCCCTCTCTCTCTCGCCCCCTTCTCCCTCTCTACCTACCGCACCTGCTGTTTTGACCTCTGAATTCTCGGCTATAAAAACCCAGCTACATATTTGGCGCCAAACCCACTGGCTCCAGGTCATCTATAAGTCTTTGCTAGGTAAAGCTCCGCCTTATCACAGCTCACTGGTCACCATAGCACACGCTCCAGCAGGTATATTTCACTGGTCATCCGCAAAGCCAAAACCACTTGTGGCCGCCTTTCCTTCCAGTTCTCTGCTGCCAATGACTGGAACGAATTGCAAAAAGCACTGAAGTTGGAGACTTATATCTCCCTCACTAAATTTAAGCATCAGCTGTCAGAGCAGCTTACTGATCGCTGCAGCTGTACACAGCCCATCTGTAAATAGCCCATCCAACCAATTACCTACCTCATCCCCATATTTGTTTTTGTTGTTTTTTCTGCTCTTTTGCACACCAGTATTTCTACTTGCACATCCTCATCTGCACATATATCACTCCAGTGTAAATTGCTAAATTGTAATTAGTTAGCCACTATTGGCCTATTTATTGCCTTACCTCCTTACTTCATTTGCACACACTGTATACAGATTTTTCTATTGTGTTATTGACTGTACATTTGTTCATCCAATTCCTGACATTTAATCCTAGTAAAAATACTCCCCCAGTCTTAGGTCAGTTAGGATCACAACTTTAGGTTTAAAGAATGTAAAATGTGATACATAACCCAAATTATTTCTTTCACTTTGATTTCTTTCATCACATTGCCAGTTGGTCAGCCAGTTGCACACTCAATTTAGGAGGAAGCACCGTGCACCTTAAATTGTTTAACTTCTGTCAAACTTTGGTTAGCCTTCCACAAGCTTCCCACAATAAGTTGGGTGACATCCCTACCCAATCCTCCTGACCCGGCGGTGCTAGAGTCAGATCTGTAGGCCTCCTTGCTTGACACGCTTTTTCAGGAGATGCCCTCACATTCAGAGGATGCAGGTCAGGGCTCTGATGGCCACTTTGTTTTCCTTGTGTGTACAGCGCCAACTTAAGTATACTGGGGTCATTGTCCATTTGGAAGACTCATTTGCTGACTGACTGATGTCTTGAGATGTTGCTTCAATATATCCACATAATTTTCCATCCTCATGATTTAATCTATTTTGTGAAGTGCACCAGTCCCTCCTTCAGCAAAACACCCCCCAACATGATGCTGCCACCCCCGTGCTTCACGGTTGGGGTGGTGTTCTTCGGCTTGCAAGCTCCCCCTTTTAACTCCAAACATAACGAGGGACATTATGGCCAAACAGTTCTATTTTTGTTTCATCAGACCAGAGGACATTTCTCGAAAAAGTATAATCTTTGTCCCCATGTGCAGTTGCAAACCGTAGACTGGCTTTTTGAAGGCGGTTTTGGAGCAGTGGCTTCTTCCTTGCTGAGCGGCCTTTCAGGTTATGTTTATATAGGACTAGTTTTACTGTGGAGATAGTTTTGTACCTGTTTCCTCCAGCATCTTCACAAGGTCCTTTGCTGTTGTTCTGGAATTGATTTGCACTTTCCAAAGTAAATTCATCACTAGGAGACAGAACACGTCTCCTTCCTGAGCGGTATGACGGCTGCATTGTCTCATGGTGTTCATTCTTGCGTACTATTGTTTGTACAGATGAATGTGGTACCTTCAGGTGTTTGGAAATTGCTCCCAAGTATGAACCAGACTTGTGGAGGTCTACAATTGTTTTTATGAGATCTTGGCTGATTTCTTTTGATTTTCCCATGATGTCAAGCAAAGAGGCACTGAGTTTGAAGGTAGGCCTTGAAATACATCCACAGGGACACCTCCAATGGACTCAAATGATGTCAATTAGCCTATCAGAAGCTTCCAAAGCCATGACATAATTTTGGCATTGGATACAAAACAAACACGGGCATAATATAAAGGAGAATGTCCCATTTAATTATATGCATTCATATCAAACAGATAATACAGGGCATTCAGAAAGTATTCAGACCCCTTCACTTTTTCACATTTTGTAACATTACAGCCTTATTACAAATGTATTAAATCGTTTTTTTCTTCATCAATCTACACACAATACCCCATAATGACAAAGCAAAAACAGGATTTTAGAAAAGTTTTTCACATTTAAAAAAACAACATCTGAAATATCACATTTACATAAGTATTCAGACCCTTTACTAGGTACTTGGTTGAAACACCTTTGGCAGCGATTACAGCCTTGAGTCTTCTTGGGTATGACGCTACAAGCTTGGTACACCTGTATTTGTGGAGTTTCTCACATTCTTCTCTGCAGATCCTCTCAAGCTCTGTCAGGTTTTTGGGGAACGTTGCTGCACAGCTATTTTCACGTCTCTCCAGAGATGTTTGATCGCGTTCAAGTCCTAGCTGTGGCTGGGCCACTCAAAGACGTTCAGAGACTTGTCCCGAAGTCACTCCTGCATTGTCTTGGCTGTGTGCTTAGGGTCATTGTCCTGTTTGAAGGTAAACCTTCACCCCGGTCTGAGGTCCTGAGTACTCTAGAGCAGGTTTTCATTGAGAATCTCTCTGTACTTTGCTACGTTCATTTTCCCTCAATCCTGACTAGTCTCCCAGTCTCTGCCACTGACAAACATCCCCACAGCATGATGCTGCCACCACCATGCTTCACCATAGAAATGGTATTGGCCAGGTGATGAGCGCTGCCTGGTTTTCTCCAGAAGTGACGGTTGGCATTCAGGCCAGAGAATCTTGTTTTTCATGACCTGAGACTCCTTTAGTTGCCTTTTGGCAAACTCCAAGCGGACTGTCATGTGCCTTTTACTGAGGAGTGGCTTCTGACTGGCCACTCTACCATAAAGGTCTGATTGGTGGAGTGCTGCAGAGATGGTTGTCCTTCTAGAAGGTTCTCCCATCAGAGAAACACAGAGAAACTCTGGAGGGAGGAGAAATGATCCTCACTGCACATTTCAGTGTTGGTTCAAGTTGCTGAGAACCACACCTACCTTTGGTAATTTACAATGCTTTAGTAAACAGTTTTGCATATTCATAGGCTTGATCAAGTTGTCACTGATTTACTTTAAATGGAGAATTTCATTATTTATATGCAATGTTGAAACCGAGGGGAGGGGAAAGTGACAAGAAGAAACATTAGGTAAACATACACTGCATGCATGTATTGACTGATCATGTAAGAATGCACAAATAACCTGGCTGGCTAGTAAGCCGAGATTAAACACAACACAACTAGCTGCATTTCCTATGTTTTTAAATCAGATGTTAAAATGTCTTACCTCCAAACCAATCGGGCATGACTATTTTGTCCTGCTACGCCAATGTCATTGGGTGAAATGAATGCATCAGTTACCATTTGTCCCTGAAAACACATTGAAATTAGCTGGCTAGCAAGTTCACCAATTCATGATTTAAAAAAACTGTTGACATTGCTGATTTTATGTTTAGATCATTTAGTTGTTCATTCCTAAACAGCTGATAACGAGAACGCCTGCTCGCATCTGATGAGCTAACTTTGCTTGGCTAGCGGAATGATACACAGCAGTGACTTAACATTTGAATTCAATATGAAAGTAATTTGCTGAACATAATTTGGTGAATAAATAAACATAATACTTACAAAGTTATTCATTATTCCTCAGGAATATTTTCTCCCAAAAGTGTTTTCAGTCTGCCATTGGTACAGAAGTTTTGGGGATTTTCGCTGTGTCGCAAGGTGTCATGGGATAGCTTTCCAATCAAAGGAAACGGAAAAGTATGCTGCTGTGACCGATGTGAAATGGCTAGCTAGTTAGCGGTGGTGCTAATAGCTTTTCGATCGGTGACGTCACTTGCTCTGAGACCTTGAAGTAGTGGTTCCCCTTGCTCTGCATGAGCCATGGCTTTTGTGGAGTGATGGGTAACGATGCTTCGTGGGTGTCAGTTGTTGATGTGTGCAGAGGGTCCCTGGTTCAAGCCCAGGTTGGGGCGAATAGAGGGACGGAAGCTATACTGTTACACTGCCATGCGTGCTTTGTTTTCCAGCTCTCCCAAGTACGCTTAAAGAACTTCCGGTAAGCTTAGTACATACTTGCCTTTTCGCGTTCCTATGTTTGGAATAGCACTTGAAAAGTGACAGTTGACTTCTGTACCCCCTTTGTATGCATTTTAGAACACAGCGCTCCCACAGGTGGTGAGGGTAGGCAACAACACATTCGCCACACTGACCCTCAACACGTGGGCCCCTCAGGGGTACGTCCTTAGTCCCGTCCTGTACTCCCTGTTCACCCACAACTGCTTGGCTGTGCACGACTCCAACACCCTCATTAAGCTTGACCACAACACGACAGTGTTAGGCCTGATCACCGATGACAGTCAGATAGCCTACAAGGAGAAGGTCAGAGACCTGGCAGTGTGGTGCCAGGACAACAACCTCTCCCTTAACATCAAGGAGTTGATCGCGGACTACAGGAAACGGGGGGCCAAGCACGCCCCCATTCAAATCAACGTGGCTGTAATGGAGTGGGTCAAGAGAGCCACGTTCCTCGGTGTCCATATGACTAAGGACCTATCATTGTTCGAACACACCAACACAGGAGGCTGAAAAGATTTGGCATGGGCCCTCAGATCCTCTCAAAGTTCAACAGCTGCACCATTGAGAGCATCTTGACTGGCTTCATCACCACTTGCCATCCAAAATCTCAATCACAGGCGGTGTCAAAGACTTTTCACACATACTGCTGCTACTGTGTTTATTATCTATCCTGATTGCCCAGTCACTTTTACCCCTACCTACATGTACATAGTACCTCAATTACCTCAACTACCTCATACCCCTGCACAATGACTCGGTACCAGTACTGCTTGTATATATAGCCTCGTTATTATTATTTTCTTGTGTTACTATTTTTTTTTTAAAGAAATAGTATTGATTTATTTTCTCATCTTTTCTCACTTTTTAACTCTGCATTGTTGGGAAAGGGCTCGTGAGTAAGAATTTCATGGTAAAGGCCTGTTGTATTCGGCGCATGTGCTTCTACATATGCATGGCTTGGTCTTTGGGGCTTTAGGCTGGTAAAGTATAGCACTTTGAGACAACAGCTGATGTAAAAAAAAATGGATTTAGAAAATACACTTAATTGAAATGTCATGTAAACATATTTAAAGATGTTTCGTTTTGTGTCCTTTACATTTACACACACACACACACTGGTGATCCACTGTCTGTTTCCTCAAGAGCACACACCACAGTAGTCCATAAATACTGCCAGCCAACCCAGGGGAAGCCCTTCTTGAGTACTGCCTTGATCCTCTGTTTCCTAAAACACTTGCACATGTTGTCTATAAATAGGCCAACCAACTGTCAGGGGAAGCCCTACATGCTGAATCAAAGACAGACAGACAGGGTGGAGAGGATAATTCCAATTTCCCTCTAGGATCTCTTTCAGGCACCTCCAATAAACTTTGATGGGGCAGGCAAAAGAAAAGCCCCTTGTGTTGCCTCTTCTAGCCTTGGCGTTTAGTGCCCTCTATTGAAGAATAGTTCAACTACATCAATCAAATCAATCAAATGTATTTATAAAGCCCTTTTTACATCAGCAGATGTCACAAAGTGCTTATACAGAAACCCAGCCTAAAACCCCAAACAGCAAGCAATGCAAAAGTAGAAGCATGGTGTCAAGGACAAACTCCCTTGACAGGCAGGAACCTAGAAAGAAACCTAGAGAGGAACCAGGCTCTGAGGGGGACCATTCCTCTTCTGGCTGTGCCTGCTGGAGATAGCACATGGCCATTAATGCCACATTACTCTTCAAGATGTTCAAACGTTCGTAGATGACCAGCAGGGTCAAATAATAATCACAGTTGTTGTAGAGGGTGCAACAGGTCAGAACCTCAGGAGTAAATACCAGTTGGCTTTTCATAGCCGAGCATTCAGAGGTCGAGACAGCAGCTAAAGTAGAGAGAGAGAGACAGGGAGAGTTGAACAGAGCAGGTCCGGGACATTCTGGTTGGAGCCAGTTCTGTTCTGTGAAGGGAGTAGTACACAGCGTTGTACGAGATCTTCATTTTCTTGGCAATTTCTTGCATGGAATAGCCTTTCTTCTTCAAAGCAGCCACCCTTTGCCTTGATGACAGTTTTGCTCACTCCCAGAATGATGCAGAAAAGCTAACCCATGCTTTTGTCACTTCTAGATTAGACTACTGCAGTGCTCTACTCTCTGGCTACCTGGATAAAGCACTAAATTATATCGTTAGTGCTAAATACGGCTGCTAGAATCTTGACTAGAACCCAAAAGATGTATCATATTACTCCAGTGCTGGCCTCTCTACACTGGTTTCCTGTTAAGGCTAGGGGTGATTAAGGTTTTACTGCTAACCTACAAAGCAGTACATGGACTTGCTAACTATCTCTCAGATTTGGTCCTGCCGTGCATACCTACACGTACGCTACGGTCACAAGACGCAGGCCTCTCGATTGTCCCTAGATCTTCTAAGCAAACAGCTGGAGGCAGTGCTTTCTCCTATAGAGCTCAATTATTATGGAATGGTCTGCTTATCCATGTGAGAGACTTAGACTCGGTCTTGACCTTTTAAGGCTTTACTGAAAACTCATCTCATCTCTTCAGATGAGTCCTAAGATTTGAGTTAAGGCTGGCCCAGGGCTGCGAAGGTGAACGGCAAGGCACTCGAATGACAAACCGCCCTTGCTGTCTTGCCTGGCTGGCTCCCCTCTCTCCACTGTGATTCTCTGCCTCTGACCCTATTACTGGGGCTGAGTCACTAGCTTACTGGTGCACATCCTGCCGTCCCTAGAAGGGGTGCGTCACGTTGTGGCAGTCTATTTTCCTCTATACTCGACTTGACGGGGTTAAGTCACTGACGTGATCTTCCTGCCGTCCCTAGAAGTCACGTTGTGGCAGTCTATTTTCCTCTCCACTGACGTGATCTTCCTCGGACTGGGTTAAGTCACTGACGTGATCTTCCTGTCTGGTCTTGCGCCTTTGTGGACTATACTCAGCCTTGTCTCAGGGTAGTAAGTTGGTGGTCTGTTGATATCCCTCTAGTGGTGTGGAGGTTGTGTTTTGGCAAAGTTGGTGGGGTTATATCCTGCCTGGTTGGCCCTGTCCCTCGTCTCAGCCTCCAGTATCTATGTTGTAATAGTCTATGTGCAGGGGGGCTGGGGTCAGTCTGTTATAACTGGTATCATTCTCCTGTCTTACCTGGTGTCCTGTGTGAATTCTAATTCTCTATTTCTCTCCCTCCTGGAGGACCTAAGCCTGAGGAAGTTTACATACACTTAGGTTGGAGTCATTAAACCTTGTTTTTCAATCACTCCACAAATGTCTTGTTAACAAACTATAGTTTTGGCAAGTTGGGTAGGACATCTACTTTGTGCGTGACACAAGTAATTTTTCCAACAATTGTTTACAGACAGATTATTTCAGTTATAATTCACTGTATCACAATTCCAGTGGGTCAGAAGTTTACATACACAAAGTTGACTGTGCCTTTAAACAGCTTGGAAATTTCCAGAAAATTATGTATTGGTTTTAGAAGCGTCTGATAGGCTAATTGACATAATTTGAGTCAATTGGAGGTGTACCTGTGGATGTATTTCAAGGCCTACCTTCAAACTCAGTGCCTCTTTGCTTGATATCATGGGAAAATCAAAAATAAATCATCCAAGACCTCATAAAAACAATTGTAGACCTCCACAAGTCTGGTTCATCCTTGGGAGCAATTTCCAAATGCCTGAAGGCACCATGTTCATCTGCACAAACAATAGTATGCAAGTGTGAACACCATGGGACCACGCAGCCATCATACCACTCAGGAAGGAGACGTGATCTGTCTCCTAGAGACAAAGGTACTTTGGTGCTAAAAGTGCAAATCAATCCCAGAACAACAGCAAAGGACCTTGTGAAGATGCTGGAGGAAACAGGTGCAAAAGTATCTATATCCACAGTAAAGCTAGTCCTATATCGATATAACCTGAAAGGCACCTCAGCAAGGAAGAAGCCACTGCTCCAAAACCACCATAAAAAGCCAGACTACGGTTTGCAACTACAGTCGTGGCCAAAAGTTTTGAGAATGACACAAATATTAATTTCCACAAAGTTTGCTGCTTCAGTGTCTTTAGATATTTTTGTCAGATTTTACTATGGAACACTGAAGTATAATTACAAGTATTTCATAAGTGTCAAAGGCTTTTTTGACAATGACATGAAGTCAATATTTGCAGTGTTGACCCTTCTTTATCAAGACCTCTGCAATCTGCCCTGGCATGCTGTCAATTAACTTCTGGGCCACATCCTGACTGATGGCAGCCCATTCTTGCATAATCAATGATTAGAGTTTGTCAGAATTTGTGGGTTTTTGGTTGTCCACATGCCTCTTGAGGATTGACCACAAGTTCTCAATGGGATTAAGGTCTGGGGAGTTTCCTGGCCATGGACCCAAAATATTGATGTTTTGTTCCCGAGCCATTGAGTTATCACTTTTGCCTTATGGCAGGGTGCTCCATCATGCTGGAAAAGGCATTGTTCATCACCAAACTGTTCCTGGATGGTTGAGAGAAGTTGCTCTCAGAGGATGTGTTGGTACCATTCTTTATTCATGGCTGTGTTCGTAGGCAAAATTGTTAGTGAGCCCGCTCCCGTGGCTGAGAAGCAACCCCACACATGAATGGTCTCAGGATACTTTACTGTTGGCATGACACAGGACTGATGGTAGCTCTCACCTTGTCTTCTCCGGACAAGTTTTTTCCGGATGCCCCAAACAATCGCAAAGGGGATTCATCAGAGCAAATTACTTTACCCCAGTCCTCAGCAGTCCAATCCCTGTACCTTTTGCAGAATATCAGTCTGTCCCTAATTTTTTTCCTGGAGAGAAGTGGCTTCTTTGCTGCCCTTCTTGACACCAGGCCAGCCTCCAAAAGTCTTCACCTCACTGTGCGTGCAGATGCTTTCACACCTGCCTGCTACTATTCCTGAGCAAGCTCTGTACTGGTGGTGCCCCGATCCCGCAGCTGAATCAACTTTAGGAGACAGTCCTGGCGCTTGCTGGACTTTCTTGGGAGCCCTGAAGCCTTCTTCACAACAATTGAACCGCTCTCCTTGAAGTTCTTGATGATCCGATAAATGGTTGATTTAGGTGCAATCTTACTGGCAGCAATATCCTTGCCTGTGAAGCCCTTTTTGTGCAAAGCAATGATGACGGCACGTGTTTCCTTGCAAGAAACCATGGGTGACAGAGGAAGAACAACGATTCCAAGCACCACCCTCCTTTTGAAGCATCCAGTCTGTTATTAAAACTCAATCAGCATGACAGAGTGATCTCCAGCCTTGTCCTTGTCAACACTCACACCTGTGTTAATGAGAGAATCACTGACATGATGTCAGATGGTCCTTTTGTGGCAGGGCTGAAATGCAGTGGAAATGTTTTTGGGGGATTCAGTTAACATTTACATTTACATTTAAGTCAAGACGAGAGCGACTTTGCAAAATTGGTGCTTTCACCTTATGACATCCAGTGGAACAGCCACTTTACAATAGTGCATCTAGGTCTTTTAAGGGGGGGTGAGAAGGATTACTTTATCCTATCCTAGGTATTCCTTAAAGAAGGGGTTTCAGGTGTCTCCGGAAGGTGGTGATTGACTCCGCTGTCCTGGCGTCGTGAGGGAGTTTGTTCCACCATTGGGGGCAGAGCAAACAGTTTTGACTGGGCTGAGCGGAACTGTACTTCCTAGTTGGATGAACGCAGTGCCCTTGTTTGGGTGTAGGGCCTGATCAGAGCCTGGAGGTACTCTTCCCCTCACAGCTCCGTAAACCTGGTCTTGTAGCGGATGCGAGCTTCAACTGGAAGCCAGTGGAGAGAGCGGAGGAGCGGGGTGACAAAGAACTTGGGAAGGTTGAACACCAGATGGGCTTTCTGGATGAGTTGTAGGGGTTTAATGGCACAGGCAGGGAGCCCAGCCAACAGCGAGTTGCAGTAATCCAGACGGGAGATGACAAGTGCCTGGATTAGGACCTGCGCCGCTTCCTGTGTGAGGCAGGGTCACTCTGCGGATGTTGTAGAGCATGAACCTACAGGAACGGGCCACCGCCTTGATGTTATTTGAGAACGACAGGGTGTTGTCCAGGATCACGCCAAGGTTCTTAGCGCTCTGGGAACAAAATGGCGAACTGGAACGGGGCCCTAGGAAGACCAGCTTGAGGTGATGATCCGTTGATATGTCTGCCAGACATGTGCGATTGGTCGTCAGAAGGGGAAAGGAGAAGATTAATTGTGTGTCGTCTGCATAGCAATGATAGGAGAGACCATGTGAGGTTATGACAGAGCCAAGTGACTTGGTGTATAGCAGAATGGAGAGGGCCTAGAACAGAGCTGGGGGACACCAGTGGTGAGAGCACGTGGTGAGGAGACAATTCTCAGGTAGGAGCGACCTGTCAGGTAGGACGCAATCCAAGGTGGGCCGCGCCGGAGATGCCCAACTCGGAGAGGGTGGAGAGGAGGATCTGATGGTTCACAGTCGAAGGCAGCCGATAGGTCTGAAGGATGAGAGCAGAGGAGAGAGAGTTAGCTTTAGCAGTGCGGAGCATACAGAGAAGAGCAGTCTCAGTTGAATGACTTCTTGAAACCTGAATTTGGATCAAGAAGGTCATTCTGAGAGAGATAAGAGCTGGCCAAGGACGGCACCTTCAAGAGTTTTGGAGAGAAAAGAAAGAAGGGATACTGGTCTGTAGTTGTTGACATCAGAGGGATCGAGTGTGGTTTTTTCAGAAGGGGTGCAACTCTCGCTCTCTTGAAGACGGGAGGGACGTAGCCAGCGGTCAGGGATGAGTTGATGAGCGAGGTGAGGTAAGGGAGAAGGTCACCGGAGATGGTCTGGAAAAAAGGGGATAGGGTCAAGCGGGCAGGTTGTTGGGCGGCCGGCCGTTAAAAGACGCGAGATGTCATCTGGAGAGAGAGGGGAGAAAGAGGTCAGAGCACAGGGTAGGGCAGTGTGAGCAGAACCAGCGGTGTCGCCTTAGCAAACGAGGATCGGATGTCGTGACCTTCTTTTCAAAATGGTTGACGAAGTCATCTGCAGAGAGGGAGGAGGGGGGAGGAGGATTCAAGAGGGAGGAGAAGGTGGCAAAGAGCTTCCTAGGGTTAGAGGCAGATGCTTGGAATTTAGAGTGGTAGAAAGTGGCTTTAGCAGCAGAGACAGAGGAGGAAAATGTAGAGAGGAGGGAGTGAAAGGATGCCAGGTCCGCAGGGAGGCGAGTTTTCCTCCATTTCCGCTGGCTGCCCGGAGCCCTGTTCTGTGAGCTCGCAATGAGTCGCCGAGCCACGGAGCGGGAGGGGAGGACCGAGCCGGCTGGAGGATAGGGGACATAGAGAGTCAAAGGATGCAGAAAGGGAGGAGAGGAGGGTTGAGGAGGCAGAATCAAGATAGGTTGGAGAAGGTTTGAGCAGAGGGAAGAGATGATTGGAAGAGGAGAGAGTAGCCTTGAAGGTTGGGACGGCGCGATGACCATCCGAGTAGGGGCAGTGTGGGAAGTGTTGGATGAGAGCTACAAGGTAGTGGTCGGAGACTTGGAGGGAGTTGCAATGAGGTTAGTGGAGGAACAGCATCTAGTAAAGATGAGGTCGAGCGTATTGCCTGCCTTGTGAGTAGGGGGGGAAGGTGAGAGGGTGAGGTCAAAAGAGGAGAGGAGGAAAGAAGGAGGCAGAGAGGAATGAGTCAAAGGTAGACTTGGGGAGGTTAAAGTCCCCAGAACTGTGAGAGGTGAGCAGGAAAGGAGCTTATCAAGGCATCAAGCTCATTGATGAACTCTCCGAGGGAACCTGGAGGGCGATAAATGATAAGGATGTTAAGCTTGAAAGGGCTGGTAACTGTGACAGCATGGAATTCAAAGGAGGCGATAGACAGATGGGTAAGGGGAGAAAGAGAGAATGACCACTTGGGAGAGATGAGGATCCCGGTGCCACCACCCCGCTGACCAGAAGCTCTCGGGTGTGCGAGAGCACGTGGGCGGACGAAGAGAGAGCAGTAGGAGTAGCGGTGTTGTCTGTGGTGATCCATGTTTCCGTCAGAGCCAAGAAGTCGAGGGACTGGAGGGAGGCATAGGCTGAGATGAACTCTGCCTTGTTGGCCGCAGATCGGCAGTTCCAGAGGCTACCGGAGACCTGGAACTCCACGTGGGTCTGTCCACCAGATTAGGTGGCCGCGGCCATTGTGGAGCGTTTGTCTGTTAGACAGACACATAGTTGACAGGCTAGAGAAGAGGCTACGCTAATGCAGAGGAGATTGGAATGACAAGTGGACTAACGTCTCGAATGTTCAGAAAGTTAAGCTTACGTAGCAAGAATCTAATTGACTAAAATGATTAAAATGATACAGTACTGCTGAGGTAGGCTAGCTGACTACCCTAATCAAGTCGTTCCGTTGAGTGTGAAGTTTCTACAATGCTGCTTTTCGGGGCTCGCTGGCTAGCTAGCAGTGTTGGTTACGTTACGTTGCTTAGGAGAACGACAATGGCTGGCTAGCTAACCTAGAGAATCGCTCTAGACTACACAATTATCTTTGAAACAAAGACGGCTATGTAGCTAGCTATGTAGCTAGCTACGATCAAACAAATCACACCGTTGGGACTGTAATGAAATGAAATGAAAATATGATACTACCTGTGGAGCGAAGCGGAATGCGACCAATGCAAAGTTCTATTCAGTAGACGTTGGCTGGCTATTGGCTAGCTAGGAGTGTCTCCTACTTAAGGACGACAAAATAGCTGGCTAGCTAACCTCGGTAAATTAAGATAATCACTCTAAGACTACACACTCTAACTACACAATCTTGGATACGAAGACAGCAAAGACAACTATGTAGCTAGCTAAAACTACAATAATCAAGTCGTTCAGTTGAGTGTGATAGTTACTACAGTGCTAGGGTAGCCGGTGAACGTATGCTAGCTGGCTAGCTGCTAGGCAGCTAGGAGGACAACGAAATACGATAATAACGCAATTAGCTAGCTAAGAAGAAATTGCTAAGATTAGACAAATCAGACCGTTGTACTATAATGAAATGTAATGAAAAAGTTATACAACCTGCAGACCGAAGCGCGGATGCGACCGGCTCGCTCCAACCCGGAAGAGGTCAGTTAATTTGCTTGACAAAGAGGGACTTTGCAATTAATTGCAATTCATCTGAACACTCTTCATAACATTATGGAGTATATGCAAATTGCGATCATACAAACTGAGGCAGCAGACTTTGTGAAAATTAATATTTGTGTCATTCTCAAAACCTTTGGCCACGACTGTACACAAGGGGACAAAGATCATACTTTTTGGAGAAATGTCCTCTGGTCTGATGAAACAAAAATGGAACTGTTTGGCCATAATGACCATCGTTATGTTTGGAGGGGAAAGGGGAGGCTTGCAAGCCGAAGAATGTGAGAAACTCCATAAAGACAGGTGTGCCAAGCCAGTAGCATCATCCCCAAGAAGACTCAAGGCTGTAATCGCTGCCAAAGGTGCTTCAACAAAGTACTGAGTAAAGGGTCTGAGTACTTATGTAAATGTGATATTTCTGTTATTTTTTAGAACAGGAAAAAAATATTACAAACTATTTTTGCTTTGCCATTATGGGGTATTGTGTGTAGATTGATGAGGGAAAAAAACTATGTAATACATATTGGAATAAGGCTGTAACGTAACAAAATGTGGGAAAAGTCAAGGGGTCTGAATACTTTTCCTAAGGCACGGTATGTGTGTTGTGGTGCCCTATGACAGTGTTATGACCATAGAAATAGAATGATTAGAATGGTCCTGGAACCTCTGACCTTAGCAGTTTGACTGGTGAACTCATGACTGCACGTACTCTGGCAAAGCTGGAAAATGTCCATGTAAAATGTCCATGTTGTCATTTAGAAAGTTTATACTAGGACTATTTGCTTCCTGTCTTATTTGGATGAACAAATACTGATTACATAAACTATCTTCTCACTGACTTTTCTGTCAAGATATCAGTTAACTCAGTCTCTGTCAGCCATTGAATAGCCTTGTGTTGTCAGACATCGCACCGTAAACGGCTGGGGGGAAAGGCTAGAAATTGACATGCATATTTAGTCAGTGTCTGATTTTTACACACTAGTCATTCTCTCCAATGGCAATCTACCAACATTACATTGAAAAAAAGCATCAGCTTAAATGCAGAGGATGGCAGAACTACATTGAATTCAATAAAAGTAAGGCTAAGCAACAACAAACTTGAAACCAAACCCCAGTCTGAGAATTTGGGTGGCTTCATTTCTTCAGCCTCATCTCTCAGCTGTTTACAAAAAAAACGAACTGCTTTGTCGGGGTGACCACTATTGTTGTTCAAATCCCAGATTGCTCCATTAATTAAAGAACAATATATTTTATGGTATGAAAAAGCTGTTTGCTGAGTAATAAGTCCACAGTCACAAAGTCTATGTAGGCCTACATGTTTTTAATCAATGCTCAACATTTCACCATGAAAATCATATTTTATGAAACACAGGAAAATGGTAAGACTTTGATCTTCAATACTTTGGTCTTGTTTATTCAGCAACTTCTTTTCCCTGTAAGAAGAAATAAATAATATAATGGATCAGTAATAATAATGAACATGATAAATATATGGATAGAATATAATGGATCAGTAATAATAATGAACATGATAAATATATGGATAGAATATAATGGATCAGTAATAATAATGAACATGATAAATATATGGATAGAATATAATGGATCAGTAATAATAATGATATAGAATATAATGGATCAGATATAATGGATCAGTAATAATAATGAACATGATAAATATATGGATAGAATATAATGGATCAGTAATAATAATGAACATGATAAATATACGGATAGACTTGGATATAATATAATGGATCAGTAATATCAAATAAGTAAGTGTTTAATGCTCAGTGCTCAGGTTGGAATTTCAATTTTGAACTACCAACTTGAATTTTTTGTGTGTGTTTTTTTGCCCTGAAATGTGCTTATTGAGTGAGTGTAAAAGGTTTGTATTGACCTCTGAGAAGACTGATTCATAGGTGGTGTTGATGTGGTCATATCTGAACATGAGTCAGGTACAGGTTTAGCAGCAGTTCTGTACCTTTCCAGAGTCACGGGTCTTGGCTCTGAGCTTGTTGACCTGAGTCTCAGCGATGTCAGCACGCTCCTCAGCCTCCTCCAGCTCATGCTGAACCTTCCTGAACTTAGACATGTGCTGGTTTGCTGCTTCCTCCTGGGCGAGGAAAGGAGAGGGAGAGCAGAACATCAGCATTTAAAGTTTGAAGCTTCAGGTAGCAAATAAAAATATTGGCAGATTTAGGATAGCAATGTATATAGGAAGATAGATGGTAAGGCAGCAGAAGGGAGAGGGAACAAACCGATGCCTCCAGCACTACAACTCGATCAGCAAATTCATATTCAACCCCCTCTCCTTTAAATTGGTAACACATTGGCATAGGGGACACTCACAAATGAGTATAATTTCTTCAGCATGTACTTGCACTATCAATTGTCATTGTTGACAGGTGTGCTGTAGCAACACTTCAACTAAATCATATGCACATTACGTTTGTAGAGAAAAACTACATTTTCGAATGTATGCTCTCAGAGTCTGTGACTCACCGATTCCTCAGAATGCCTCTTGTAGGCCTTCACTTTCATCTGCAGCTTATCTACCAGGTCCTGAAGTCTGTTAACGTTCTTCTTATCCTCCTCAGTCTGTGAGAGAAGAGCAAAGAATCAATGTCACGGGAGTTTTATACACAAACCTGTCTGTGTTAGTGTCAAGTGTGTGAAGAAGGCACTTTCTCTATCTCTTACCTGGTAAGTGAGCTCCTTGACTCTGCGCTCATACTTGCGGACTCCCTTGACTGCATCTACACCCCTTCTCTGCTCGGCCTCCACCTCAGTCTCGAGCTCACGCACCTTTGTGGAAGAAATAAACGTAGGAGTTTGTTGGAGGTCGTGAAATCAGACTTAATTAACTTCTGTTCCTATTAACTGTTCCTATGTACTCTTTTAAAACATTTATTGAAGGGGTCTGTAATAATAACAACAACTTTTCATCATCTAGGTCAGTGGTTCTCAAAGTGGAATTTACATTTCAATTTGTTTATGAATATTTATAGCAAGAACAGATTAAACAGCCAGGGATCTTTGGAAAACGTTTAGAGGGTGCAATACAGTACAATGTCATATTATTCATCCACAATTTATGTTATTAACTCTTCGATTAAATAACGGGTCTGGGAGGCTCACAACTCAATTCTTCTTGTTTTTGAAATATGACTTTCAACCATGTTTTCATGAGTTTTGTGGTGTATGGTGCAGTACCAGTACGGCAACTAGAGGTCGCCACTCGCATGTTTTAATGTTGTGACATTGCTTCTATTATGGAGCTCGCGCTCTGGCAGTTGAGAGTAGTTCGCCATTTGAGTCATCAGCAAGACAGAAGCACCGACATAAATACATTTTAAAATCTTTATTTTGAAAGTAAGCGAGTGTAAAATCACCATATTCAAGACGGTAATGTTTCTGGAGCATGTACATATATTTGTTAAGATGTTATGTTGTGTTTTTAGGTTTTATGAACTTATTCATGTCCGCTAGCCTACAAGCTAATTCAGCCATTAGCCTGCTAGCTGGTAGCCCCGCATAGCAACGCTAGCTTCCCTAGCAACGGCCAGTGAATGAGACGTAACAATAGAGAGAGAAATGATTACTAAGACATCATTTCGGTGAATGTATATTATATTGTGTGTTGATATTTATTGTGAATTATTATTATGAATGAAATGGCAGATTAGAAGAAGTCTGCTGTGACAACAGTTTAAACCTGAACGAAGCAACTAGATTAATACATTTGAATTTATTTAAAGGTCTTGGATCCACTCCACTAAATAAGTGTAAAATTAATATAATTTGTTTTGTTATGATCATAAATTCACTTTAATTGAAGCTTTAAAACTGCAACATTTTCTCTCTGTACAAAGAGGGGTGGACCGAAAATGTTTATTTCCCAGGGCCTGAGACTTGGTTAGTCCAGTCATGCACTGAAGAAGTCATAGGAAATCTGCATGGATGCTATTTTTATCACACTTTAAAGTATGAGTTGTGTTCTGTTATTATTAGGGGGGTCCCTGATGAATTCACTACCACAAAAGGGGTGGTCCCCGATGCAAAGAAATTTGGGAACCCCTGATCTAGGTGAGTTTTTGCGACAACAAGTCATTAAACAATGTTCCTGTGTATTTTTATATGATCAAATACATTCCAGCAATCAGTCTTTCAATCCCACCCTGCTGGTAACTCACCCTGGACTCCAGTTTCTGGAGCTGCTTCTTGCCTCCCTTCATGGCCAGATTCTCAGCCTCATCCAGGCGGTGCTGCAGGTCCTTGACTGTGACCTCCAGGTTCTTCTTCATCCTCTCCAGGTGAGAGCTGGTGTCCTGCTCCTTCTTCAGCTCCTCAGCCATCATGGCCGCCTGGAATAATATTTTGTTTAATTTATGCACCAATGATAATGTCCCTCTCAGATCTTTGTTGTTCTTAACCAGCCCAGCTACCATTGTCACATGGGGACAAATCAAGTTGATGTAATTCAAGGACTCACATCAGTGATTGCCTTCTTGGCCTTCTCCTCTGCATTCCTGGCCTCCTGGACGATGTCGTCCACCTCTCCCTGCACCTGCACCAGGTCAGTCTCCAGCTTCTTCTTGGTGTTCAGAAGGCTGGTGTTCTGAAGAAGTAAGCAAGATGATTTGTTTGACTCTCAAGGGAACTTGCAAGTCTCAAGACTGAAATTATGAAAATCTAAGGCAAGCACGGTCAAATTCCAGGTGTGTTTAAATTGTATGCTTGTTTGAGTTTCATTAGAAATGGCTTTGACCCATACCTGGGAGTGCAGTAGTCCAACACGCTCGCTGGCGTCTACCAGCTCAGTCTCAGCCACTTTGCGGCCTCTCTCTGTCTGCTCCAGAGCAACTCTCAGCTCCTCGATTTCAGCCACCATCAGACCGTTTCTGCGCTCCACCATCGCTGCCTGCTCCTTCATGTCCTCTGCGACGCGGACGGCGTCATCAAGGTGCAATTGGGCATCCTGGGGTTCACAATGACATACGTTCATTAGGACTTGTGGAAGTAGAGGTGATAGGATCGATCAGTGATAGAAATGTTCACTGGTAAGAATTTCCCCAGTATCGCTACCTTTAGTACATAAACCACTCTATTCAAATCCTCTGTTGTATTATTTTCCACAGATTCAAAAACAAATCCCTCTCCATGTTCAGGTTTTTGAGCCTGATGTCCCAGTCCCTTTACCTTGAGCTGTCCCTGGACATTCCTCAGCTGTTTCTGGGCCTCGGCGGCCTGCCTGTTGGAGTGGCTCAGCTGGATCTCCATCTCGTTCAGGTCTCCCTCCATCTTCTTCTTCACCCTCAGGGCATCATTCCTGCTCCTGACCTCAGAGTCCAGGGTGCTCTGCATGGAGTCAACCACCCTCTGGCTGTTCCTCTTGATCTGCTCCATCTCCTCGTCCTTCTCAGCAATCTTCCTGTCCACCTCACCCTTGATCTGGTTCAGCTCCAGCTGCACACGCAGAATCTTGGATTCCTCGTGCTCCAGTGTTCCCTGGACAAACAGAAGCAGTCAGGCCAATTGTGTTCAGTACATTTGGATGTAGGAATTAAATATATATGACTACAATAAACTCCAATACAGGGATCATTGGACTGTAGTTTGTACCTCAGCCTCCTCCAGAGCGGTCTGGATCTCAGACTTCTCTGTCTCCACGGTCTTCTTGGCCTTCTCCAGCTCATGGATGCTCTTGCCAGTCTCTCCGATCTGCTCAGTCAGGTCAGAGATCTCCTCTGCACACACACGCACACAGGAGCAGTTTACACTTTGGAGATTTTCAGTGGATATCGCCAATGCACTGAAGTTGACATTGAATCATAATAACAGGGAATTTATTAACAGCAATTAATATTGCAAATGAAACATGATAGATTTGCCGTCAAATGCTCACGTTGCAGGTTCTTGTTCTCTCTCTTCAGAGTCTCCAGATGATCCAGAGCCTCCTCGTAGGAGTTCTTCATCTTGAAGAGTTCAGTGCTCATAGAGCGAGCCTCCTTCTGAGCTCCTTCCAGCTCAGCCTGGCCCTCCTCATACTTCTGCTTCCACTCTGCCAGAACCTAGGAGAATCCATGGAATTTTCATCAGAAGTCATTGATGAAGAGTTTTGAATTATAAATATGCTACAAATATACTACAATTAGTCATATAGCAGACAGTAAATATCAGTCTATGATGAGGTTTATTCATTTTCACCTTGTCAAAGTTCCTCTGCTTCTTGTCGAGGTTGGCGGCCAATGCGTTGGCTCTCTCAACATCAATCATGAGGTCCTCCACCTCTCCCTGCAGCCTCTGCTTGGTCTTCTCCAGGGAGGCGCACTTGGAGTTGGTCGCCTCAATGGTCTCCTCCGCCTCCTGCAGACGCTGGGCCAGCTTCTTCCTGTTGGACAACAGAGGTTGGTTTTATGGAGTGATACATATGTTTCAATACATATTGATGTTACATTTTCTCAGAGCCCCCTACCACCCTCACCATCCACACCATATTTGAGTTTTTCTGTTGCGTGCGACTCACTTGGCCTCCTCCAGCTCCTCTGTGCGCTGGATGGCATCAGTTTCATACTTAGTCCTCCACTGAGCCACCTCACTGTTGGCCTTGGACATGCCGCGTTGCAGCTCTGCCTTGGCCTCCTGCTCCTCCTCAAACTGCTCCCTCAGGAGGTCACAGTCATGGCGGGCAGACTGAACACCGTGGGCCAGTGCATTTTTAGCCTGTGAGAGAGAAAGACAAAGAGAGATGAGTGAGATAGTCAAACAAATTATGTGGACTTGTTTACGTGAAGCTGTGCAGTTTGTTGCTAACGTTACTTTGCTACCTGACAAAATTACGGTTTTACTTTTTAATTACCGTTTTGTATTTACATTTTTTTCCCTCATTCAACTTTTTACATTCAACTTTTTCACCCTTGACACTTTATCTGGACATGGTTCTACACGACCTCCACCAGCATTAACATTAACATTATGCCTTCTAATTGCAGTCGCTGTACTCATAATATACAGGAGAACCATCGCCTTATGGTGAGGATAGCCTTGCTACAAGCCCAGCTTCAGACGCAAGGGTAATTTAAGTGTAGGAAAGGATGAAACAGAGTCTGTGCCACCAATATGTACAGATAGTCCTCCTGGTTACACTAGTCTCTTAGGGTGGAAAGACAGTAGCAGTATCTGAGGGTGGAGAGACAGTAGAAGTCTCTGAGGGTGGAGAGACAGTAGGAGTCTCTGAGGGTGGAGAGACAGTAGAAGTCTCTGAGGGTGGAGAGACAGTAGGAGTCTGAGGGTGGTGTAGACAGTAGAAGTCTCTGAGGGATATGAGAGACAGTACTCTCCATCTTGGGTGGAGAGACAGTACCTCTCTCAGGGTGGAGAGACTTAGGAGCTCCTCCACCTGAGGGTGGAGGCCTGTTTTCCTCTGGTCAGGGTGGAGACACAGGGCTTCCTCTGAGGGTGGCGAGACAAACTCACTGCAGGGACAGAGGAACATCTTGTTAATGGAGGATCAGTGATTTCTAAGATTGAAAATGGATTCTGAGGTATCATAGGGCAATGTTAGGTGGAGAATAGACAGTAGAAATTATGTGGATATAGCCCCTAATACATGTTGTGTTCTACTGAAGGAAAGCATTGGCTTGTTGTTCATTGTTGATGGTAGAATTTTCTGTCAGGGTCTGGCTCAGTCTGTCCGGATGTCGTCTGATGGTGGAGAAACAGTAGAAGATTCTTAGGGTTGAGCTCACTCAGCTGGTCTCTGAGGGTGGAGGACATCTTCTCCAGAGTCTGCCCTGTTAGTCAAACATGTTCCATCATTAAAGATATATGTGACTCTGTCAACTCATCCATTTGAATGGTGATGTAGTTGACCCTCCTCAATCACTACTTTCAGCATCACTCCACCTGCTGGGTGAAGGCCTGCCTCCATGTTCAGCTGAGACACCAGGGCTTCAATCTCCATCTTGCTGGCGACCAAACTCACCTCCAGGGACAGAGGGACATCTTGTTAATAGGGTCTTTGTTCTCTAAGCTTGAATATGGATTCTGAGGTATCATAGGGCAATGTTAGGTGGTGAATAGCCTCATGCTGCAGGTGGACTCTTCTAGATCAGTGAAGTCTGACAGCTTCTGGAACTCAGCCTCACGCTTCTTGTTCATCTCCAATCTGTCAGCAGTTGCGCCTCCGGCCTCCTCCAGCCTCTCGCTGATCTCCTCAAGTTGACCTGGAGAACATTCTCATCATTCTTAGTCTTGAGCCCTGGCAGCTCAGCTGGTCCTCAAGAGTCCTCCAGCTTCTCCAGATTGCCTGTTAGGGAAACAGGGGGATCACTACATTACAGTTTAAATATGTGAAACTGTCAAAATAAGTAATAGAATGGTGATATTTTGACCCTCCTCAAACTGCTTGTTTAATAAAAACATTACACTACTCATATTCAGCCAGTGTCCCATACAGGAGCCAAAACCTCAATGTTGCTAGACAGAGGACTCAATGGATATCTTGTATTGTGTCTTTATTCTCCAGCTTTATTACGCGCTTATTTCTTAAATCTGCCCCGAGCTCAGCCACAGTTTTGTGGCCTCCAATTGTTTAGTATCTTATCCTCATGCTACAGGGTGGACTCTGGTCGTGTGGCCTCATGCGGAATCTTCAAGATCACGACGTCATGCGTCCTCCGAACACAGCCCACCAAAACTTGTTCATCTCAATCTTAGCAGCAGTGGCGCCTCCCGCCTCCAGCCTCTCGCTGATCTCAATGTTCCCTGGAGAGATCGGCCCTCTGCTTCTCAACCTTGGCCCTGGCAGCACGCTCTGCCCCTCCTCCAGCTCCTCAGGATCGGGCCTGGTGCAGGGGACAGAGCAGGGGGATGAACCCTACAATACAGTTTAAACAATTGAACCTCACAAAATAATAATAGTATGTATATTTTGCATAAATGTGTTTAATAAAAAGCCAGTTACACAATATATTCAGTAGACAGTGTCCCTGATGCCAAAGCCTCAAAGGTCCAGAAGTTAGACAAAGGACTCTAGATGGATATAAGCCATTTTAACATGTATGTTGTCATTGAGGGCTGAGTGGGGATGGTAAGAAGCACCAACAAGAAACACCATCTTCCAACCTACTGAGCCATCAGAAGCCACCTGGAAAACTGTCTGCTGCCAGAAAAAGTATAATTATTTTTAAAGGAAATGATTCAAGTCTGTGCTCTTCTGTACTGGAGCTTATATCCTGTACTATACCTGGAGTTCCTTGATCTTCTTCTGCAGCTGAGCTCCCAGAGACTGCTCATCCTCAACCTTGCTGAGGAGCTGGGTGGTCTCAAACTCCTTCCTAAGAAACACAAACACGTTGATTGCAGAGTTAGCTTTTGTTTGATAGTGTAAAGGGAGAGAATCATACCATTCACTTTGCTTTTAAGAATCACATGTAAATGCTAATTCATAATTACAAGAATTAGTCAAGAACAACCATTATAGCAGGTAATACTGTAGTCATTTGTTTGTGTTTACTTCTTGATTTTCTCATCAGCTTGCTGCTTGTCATTCTCCAGGTCCATTATGGACTCCTGGGCCAGTTTCAGATCTCCCTCCAGCTTTCTCTTGGATCTCTCAAGGTCCATACGGAGCTTCTTCTCTTGCTCCAGAGAACCCTCAAGCTAGAAGATAAAAACACATATATTATTAAAATCTAAACAACTGAAGATAATTTAATCTTACATACTATCATGGCCAAAATGTCAAACTCCACTCACGTCGTCCACTTGCTGTTCCAGCTTGGTCTTGGCCTTGGTCAGAGTGTTGACTTTGTCCTCCTCTGCCTGCAGGTCATCCAGTGTCTGCTGGTGGGCCTCTTGGAGGGCTTTCTTCTCCTTGGTCAGCTTGGCAACACTCTCATCCATAGACGCCATCTCCTCTGTTAGGTTTTTAACCTGAAAACAGCCACATCAAAATTAGTCTTTGGTCACTTCACCATAAAGGGGAGATTTAGTTTGTTATATATTGCATTCATTTAATTTAGATTCGCACTGCATCAACAATTACTGTACTATATATTCAACACTAGATGGCAGTGTTCACCACGCCAGTGTACTGAATGGATGTCATAAATGAGGGGGAGTAGAACATGCAATGAATGTTGGAAGTACCCCACAACTGAAATTCCTCCGTTGTGTCTTAATTTTTCCTGCACCCACAATACAACTTGAATTCCATTTCTGTTATGCTATGTTTTGAGTTGATTATTGTTTGGTTAGACTGTCTATAGTAAGACCCAAGACCTTGTTTTCAGTGGCGTGCTTCTCCTTCTCCACTTTGGCCAGGGTGAGCTCCAGGTCATCAATGTCCTTCTTCAGCTCAGAGCACTCATCCTCCAGCTTCCTCTTCTTGGCAGTCAACTCAGCATTGATCTCCTCCTCATCCTCCAGCCTCTCGGTCGTCTCTTTGAGTTTGGCCTCCAGCTGGATCTTGCTCTTGATGAGCCCCTCACACCTTTCCTCAGCATCGTTCAGACTCTCTCCTTCCTGGTTTCAGAACAGGAGTAAACAAATCAGAGGCCTCACTTTGTGTATTAAAATATACATTTTACTCAGAGGTCAGAGCAAATCAATAGAAATTCATGAGATATATAACATTGGCAATACAAATGTGTGTTCATATGGATTTGTATTCATGTGTATGTAAATTTGCCTGTGATGATTGTTGTTTTTTCACTCACAGATGCGACTTGGAGCGCCAGGTCGTTCTTCTCCTGCGTCAGGGCCACCAGCTTCTCCTCCATTTGCTTCTTCGTGGACAGAGCCTTGGCCAGGTCTGCTGTCATCTTCTCATAGTTCTCCTTCATGTTGGCCAGCTCCTTCTCAGTCTCAGCGCTCTGCAGCAGTGGCTTGATCTTGAAGTACAACTTCATCCATGGCCAGGTTTTGACATTCATGAATGAGCGGATGTTGTACTGGATGGCGTAAACTGATTCTCTGGTCGACAGAAAGGACAGAGTGACATGGTGAGTGACATGCTTAAAGCTACATTCTGGGATTAGATGAACAACAAAACAGAACATTACATTTACATTACATTTAAGTCATTTAGCAGACGCTCTTATCCAGAGCGACTTACAAATTGGTGCGTTCACCTTAAGACATCCAGTGGAACAGCCACTTTACAATAGTGCATCTTAATCTTTTAAGGGGGGGGTGAGAAGGATTACTTTATCCTATCCTAGGTATTCCTGAAAGAGGTGGGGTTTCAGGTGTCTCCGGAAGGTGGTGATTGACTCCGCTGTCCTGGCGTCGTGAGGGAGTTTGTTCCACCATTGGGGGGCCAGAGCAGCGAACAGTTTTGACTGGGCTGCGCGGGAACTGTACTTCCTCAGTGGTAGGGAGGCGAGCAGGCACCTGAGAACTTGAGAACCACCTGCCACTGTTTGTTTACAGTTGAGGAATGGGGCTAGGGAAATGTAACCCCTCTTAAATTCATAGACAGTGCTCTAGATGCAAAATCTGACAGGTCGTGCATTCTAAGCTCATGAGACATTTAATATTCTTCAAGAATGAAAAGGTAAATACCAAAAATGTAAATGACAGTTGAACAGCCAAATCCCAAACTGCAGCTATTAAGCTAGAATCCTTAGTTGCTACATCCATTTCTGGACTAGATGAATGAACTCAAAAGCTGTAGTAGAGAATTATAAGATATACTTTCTCATTCTGAACAACTCACAGCATATACAGTATGTAATCATAATGCATTAGATACAGGTGGTTGACAGAAAGCTTTGCCAAGATGTCTACTATTCCTCACCTCCTCTCCATCATCTTGGTGAACTCTCTCCTCATGAGGAATCCACGGCTGAGAGCCTGGACCATGCCGACCAGAGTGGCCAGCTTCTCATCTCTCATCTCCTCCAGGACACCCAGCAGACCGGCTTTGAAGAACACCTGAGACACAGGTTAACATGGTCAATGGAACCACAGATAGAAAGGGTTGAATCAAAAGAGGGGAACAACACCACTAGATTGATTTAAACAACATAAGCTTTGCTATGGTTACAAACAAACCATGGGACAGGTTGTTTCTAAGATGTTAGTTATTGTACAGTTGTAGATTAATAATGTACACAGATACAGATAACTGCAGCCATACCACTCTAACACAATGCACATGATAATGACTTTAGTTTCTCTTCTATACTTGTGATGAAGGACTGAAGAAAAAAACACAATGTTTTTCCACCTTTTCCATTAGTTAAATGAAGAAGAAAGAACATAAGGATGGATAGATCACCTGGAGAGATTTTATATGGTACCGGTTTAAATTATTATTCAAGCTGTGTTTTGTTGTCAGTTTTAGCTGGGGGGTTATTTGACTGACCTTGGTGTGTCCAAACTTGTAATCCTCGTGATTCACATCAATGGACCCAAGCAGCTTCTCAGAAGCCTTCTTGTTGTCCATGAACTGGCCCTCAGGGATGACACTGGCATTCAGTACTTTGTACCTGAATGAGGAAACATTTTGAACATGTCAAGTTGTAATATGTTGGTTATATTTCGTAAAAGGTAAGCCTGTTTTGATGCTGGGAAAACCCTTGGAGCAGATATTTTATGTGGTGCGTGTGTGTGTGTGTACGTGTACGTGTACCTCTGTTTGAAGTCAGCATAGATGATTCTGCTGGGGAATCCCTTTCTGCAGATCCTGATACCCTCCAGTACACCATTACACCTGAGTTGGTGGATAACCAGGAAGTTCTCCATCAGACCTGGTAAAACAAAACAAGTCTCTTTTAATACTCATAAACAGGTTATAGATTGGGATTGTTAAGGTTACTGATACTGTACTGATAAGATGACATATTCAAATCAATATTTCCTGTACCTGGAGTCTTTGACTCATTGGGGATCAGGCAGCGCACAAAGTGAGGATGAGTGCTCCTCAAGTTGGTCATCAGCTTATGTAAGTTCTCCTGTAAGGGGGTTACAAACCATGTTCTCATTTATGATAATCAATGCACCTTTTGAAGGACTGAATAAGCACATTGCAAAAGCTCACCCTGAACTGGGAGGACACAGTCTGCATGGAACCACCCTTCTTCTTGCCTCCTTTCTTGGCTTTATCTGTTAAAATGGGGAAAAGTAAAAGATAACTAGAAAAGTACATTTCCTAGACCTGGTGGAATAAATAGAATAATTTTAAAAAGTATGTAAGAAATCTAGAGTGGTCTTGTCTTCAGAAAACACACTAATTATAAACCAGAGAATCTCTGGTTAACTTCACACTTATCTAGAGGCAAATTCTGCCAATGAGATTGTGTAGAATAACACCTATTGTATGATTAAATTAACCAAGTGTATTAGTAAATCAACCCAGTGATAAACCCTGAGAAATTGTAATACATTGAAAGGCTTTAAAGAACATTTGGGTCTGAGTTGTAACTAGTATTTAGTTAAATATTGTGACGTGATGCTAGTCTTACCCTCAGGAGGGGGAGGGGGATACAGGGCAGCCAGAATTTTGACTGCGGACTTCTGGTACAGCTGACAAACTGAGTCGTTCAGGGGGTCCTTGTTCTTCTCCAGCCACCCAGTGATGTTGTAGTCCACAGTTCCGGCGTAGTGCACCAGGGAGAAGTGGGCCTCTGCCTTGCCTTTGGCAGGCTTGGGCTTCTCAAACGCATTTGTTTTGCCAAGATGCTGGGCGTACAGCTTGTCCTTGAAGGTGGTGTCTGAAGACTTGGGGAACATGCACTCCTCTTCAAGGATGGAGAAGATGCCCAATGGCTTTACGAAAAGAGATTTCAAATTAGTGATATTTACATTTAGTAAATATGCTATTATAGGATTATAATAACTTAAGGACACATAATAGGAAACATATTGAGTTCTCAACAGTTAGTGGCATATATTAATGGGTGCCAAGGGAAGTGAGGCTTCCCCCCCAAAATGGACATAATATAATGTATCTTTCGTCTCGCTTAGCAAGAGGCTGAATGTATCTCTCCAGGTAAAGCATCAGAGTGAGCAAAACGGCACCCCTCTGTCTCTGTATGTGTAGCCCTTCTATCTGATGCTGTCTGGTCAAAAAGAGTATGGTATTGTATCATTGAATGCAAGAGAAGCCAGTGATCATTTGGCCTCCCTTGATATTTTTTTTGTGTACAATTACAGCGAATCAGAGTTGAGCTAAACTGAGTGAGCAAATCTGTGAATGGTCCTGGTGCACCAAAAAAACGTGTTAAGTGAAGCCAGTTTGGATTTGGCTTCACACCAAATCAAGCCAAACGTCATTGACAGAAAGAAAAACTTCAATTGTTGCATCTCATTGTGTTGTTGTCCCCTGGAGGATAGCTAGCTAAAATGGGTCCTTTCCTAAATTAGCTTTGGATGGAGATAGGGATTTGTACTCGTAGTTTTACTTAATTCTCTGTACTGGCCATAATTGTAACACCAATTCTGATCCAACAATAAAATGAATACATTGTGCTTTTGGCCTGAGAGTATGGAAGTTCAATATGTAGCTAGATGTTTACTAGCTAATCGTTGCCCAGGAAAGGAAGTTAGAATAGCAAGCAAGCATTTTAGCCAGGTAGCTTAGAACAATTTTTTTAAGCTTTTAAGTTTCTGCAACATGAAAGAGAGGAGGATGGTATTGGCGTTTCTCTGCAAGTAGGGTGAGTCAACATGTTTTTCTACTTACTCACACAAACATTAGTAACATGGACAAACACATTTAGCTTACGTTGATTGGACTAAAATCGTCTTTGGAATAATTTCATTTTCACTGTAGACTAAGCATAGGTGATTTGATGATGTTGAAATGTTGAAATTGAAATGGTGCTGGAATAGTGGAGGGAGGCAGCTCCTGTTATCTTTGTAAATTGCGGTAACTCTCCGTGGTTCTAAGTCAATAGATGTTTAGTGGTCCGAAAATGGCAGAAAAATGTACTTGACTGACCATGTTGTAGGTCATGTAACTGTTTGTTACATTCATTATGCTTTGTGGACTCCACAAGACAGATGTTGCTCTCCGGTTTTGTGATGAAACAAAGGTGTTGTTGAATTTATTCTGCCACTGTGTCTTATTGTCTCGGCCTTAGGCCTGTATATTTTTTTTATTTTACCCTTATTTAACTAGGCAAGTCAGTTAAGAACAAATTCTTATTTTCAATGAAGGCCTAGGAACAGTGGGTTAACTGCCTTGTTCAGGGGCAGAACGACAGATTTTTACCTAGTCAGCTCGGGGATTTGATCTTGCAACCTTTCTGTTACTAGTCCAACGCTCTAACCACTAGCTACCTGCTACCCCATATCTTGGTGTCAAAGCATTTAAACTAACAGGTTATAGAGCAAACAACGTAATTATCACAACACAGGTTGTATTATGGATTTTTTTGACTCGATTGGCTTCCCCAGTGATTTTAATACTGTATACGTTGTACCACTGTGATAATATTTCACACAACGCTCCATATGAGCTTTGCTGTTGAGGTCCATTATAATGGTCCATTAAAATCCTCACAGACATCTTACCTTCTCAATAAGCTCAATGCAGGCAGCCAAGTCCATGCCGAAGTCAATGAAGGCCCAGATGATTCCCTCCTTCTTGTACTCCTCTTGCTCCAGGACAAACATGGTGTGGTTGAAAAACTGTTGCAGTTTCTCATTGGTGAAGTTGATGCACAGCTGCTCCATGCTGTTGTACTGTTGATGGAATTTTAAAAGGGATCATTTCATCATACAAGACTGTAATCCATCTCAATCACATCTAATTGTCTTGTTCTGGTCTCATACTCACATCAAAGATCTCAAACCCGGCAATGTCAAGCACACCGATATAGAACTGTCTTGGATTCTTGGTGTCCAACATCTCATTGATACGGATGACCATCCACAAGAACATCCTCTCATAGATGGACTTGGCCAGAGCACTGACTGAGTTATTAACCTGCAATGATAATACCTCAAATGAATACATGAGATATTGACCATGTCTAGTGATAAGGTGATACAAGCTTGGGAAAAACAAAAGCAATGCACTCGTCCCCAAAAGAATTCCTGTGCTCAGAAAATGGTAGATTTGTTTGGCCGCCTTACCTGAGGCACAGTCTGTCCCTTGGTCACATACTCGTTGCCGACCTTCACTCTGGGGTAGCACAGAGCCTTCAACATCTCAGCTGAGTTCAGGCCCAGCAGGTAGGCGATTTTATCAGCCACTGGAGAGAGAACCAACAACAACAGACTCAGGGACACAAGATCACTTGTTTCTGATTTCACACTGACAAAATAGTTTGTTTAACTTCTTTGTAGGTTAGGTTTTGATTCACCTACATTTTGGAGGTTGGAATTTGTTCTCCTGCTTGACGTTCATGTGGCACTGTCTGTCTTAGGTGTTCTATTTCTATGTTGGGGACTGAGAATAGGACTAATGCTCTACATATTGTATATCTATGAGTGGGACTCACCCTCTGTGCCGTCTGGCTCGGCCTGCTCCTCACGCTGCTTCTGCTTGAATTTCAAGTTTCCATGGTGCAATACAGCTCCTGTCAGCTTGTAGATGCCAACCTTCTCTTCATTAGTGAAGCCCAGGATGGTAATGGCATCCTGGCATTAAAGAGGAAGTACAACAGAGATTAACTGAACTGTAGTTTGCTCAGTTACACTACAGTTCTGTGCTGCTCACTGCAGAACAAATGGGATGGATAGATTTGACTGGCTTCTCTGTTCCACATGATTACGCTTGGCAAACACATTAGTAGATGGCAGCACAACATTTGTTTTCCACAGTTCCACAGGGCACTTAGTGGTGCTCTCTTGTGGAAGGCATGAATAGTTCCTTGAGGCACATGCCTAACTAACACACAGCATTTAGAATCAAACAAAAACACATGATAATTCCCAGCTGCCACCAAGTTGGAATTTCACAGTACATTCAGTGTGTATGGTGGTCCTATCCATTCCATATCTAGAGTTTGGTTAACCCTTTGTTTGACTCACATCTGTGGCATCCAACTCTTCATTGTCATTAATGCTGGCCACAGTGATCTGTCCCTGGCTGCACATGGGGAAGTCGTAGGGGTTGGTGGTGATGAGTGCCATTTCTGTGGACAATGGAGAACAGCTTGTCAGGTAAATCTCTTAGAATTCTGCTCTCCTACTTTACATTATCTATCCCTTCTTTACTCAATAGATGGACTCAATGATACATGTAGTATATAATGAATAGCATCAAAAGAGGAGACGGAGACTTGTGGACTAGTGCATCACAGTGCATTACTTGATAGATTTCCCAAAGACCTGACCCATGTCTAGATGCCTTGTTACCTTGGATGTAATCATTGTAATAGTATTATTAGTGTGTACTATGAATATTTTTGTATGTATTCCATAGATGGGGGTGGGAATATTTTCCCATGAACCTCTACTTTGTCGTACCAACTAGCTCAGGTTTGTGGCCTGTCATCATCTGGAAGAAGATGTGGTAGCCTCTCTCATCGGGCAGCTGGAAGGAGACTCTGGACTTCTCCAGCAGGTCTGAGAGCGAGAGAGTGAATGACACAAAGAAAGAGAGAAAAAGGAGAGCGAGATCGAGAGAACAAGAGAGAGAACATAAGATACATTTAAATTTAATGATCTTCCCAAAAAATGATGTGTGCATTTAGGAAAGTATTGAGAAACAATCAAAATTAACTCACAGGTTTCAATGTCAGCTTTAGCCAGTTTACCACCTTGGAAGTGAATCCTGATGAATTTACCCTATAGTAGAGCATGGGGGTTAGAAATAGGCCAACAAATTAATCTAACATATTACTTTGATAGACCCCTTTAAACGTTACAGTTTGTTGGACAGATGTTGGATCTTTTGATACAGATATAGGATCTTGATATAGGATCCAGTTTGCTACGGCAGGAAAATAATCCTGCAGCAACAGGAAATGTGAATTATGATTACATTTTAAAGATGGAAATTACAATTTTAGAACCTTTTAATAAAAACATTACAAGTTTGAATTTTCAGCAACAAATCAGTGATCAAAATAAAATTGTAAATCTGAATAACGAATGGGGACTACTGAATTACATGTTTCCAATATAAGGAACTTCCACAGTATGCCCTTCATACTTACAAAGCGAGACGAGTTGTCGTTCCTCACTGTCTTGGCATTACCGTAAGACTCCAGCAGAGGGTTAGCTGCAATGATCTGATCCTCAAGAGACCCCTGGTTGAGACAAACATAAGTTGCTCAAAAACTGGTAACATCGTAAAGTTTGTTTTTCTCAATAGCTTGAAACAGGATTCACCACAGGAAAAACAGTTTACACAGTCAACCGAACTGAAATGTGTTAAAAAGGCAAACATAAGAACAACTTACCTGCATTTTGCCAGGTTCTGCTTCCTTCTTGGCCCCAGACACTGCAATGGTGGCAAAGTACTGGATGACACGCTTGGTGTTGACAGTCTTTCCTGCACCGGATTCTCCGCTGGTTTATATGACATAGAAAGAGGGGTTTTAGTTACATGTTTGAGTGTCAGATTGTCTTTCACTAAGAAATAGCATATAAAAATACACTGTTAACCTGTGTTCTGACATAAGTCTAACAAATAATCCTTCTCATCGACTCGTTATTACACATAGCCTGATGCTCTAATCCATTCATAATGTCATGTATTTCATCACACCAAGTGACCCAATTTATTACAATAGAAACACTTTCTCAAGTGACATTTTAGTAAACAACTTACGTAATCAGGACGGACTGGTTCTCCTTATCTGGAACCAAAAAACACATTACTTATCATACTCAAGCAACATTCAGGGGACATTATTTCATTCATAGCATCATCACGAATTTCAATTTGGAACATTTTCCATTCAAGGGTAGTGAAATCAGATATTCCCAGCAAACTGTTATTACCTAGACTAGAAAACAGTAGATACCTCTCTGAAGCATATTTTAATTTCCATTGATGCATCCATCCATCTATCCATCATCAAAAAGTAATGGACTTTGAGAGACATACGCACTTAATGGACAGCCATCCAACCAACCAACCATCGCTCTCTCTCTGTCTCTCTACCTCACCTGCTGTCTCGACATCTGAATGCTCGGCTATGAAAAGCCAACTGACATTTACTCCTGAGGTGCTGACCTGTTGCACCCTCTACAGCCACTGTGATAATTATTTGACCCTGCTGGTCATCTACGAATGTTTGAACATCTTGTAGAATGATCTGGCCTTAATGGCCATATACTCTTATAATCTCCACCCGGCACAGCCAGAAGAGGACTGGCCACCCCTCAGAGCCTGGTTCCCCTCTAGCTTTTCCTTCTACATCTGCATTGCTTGCTGTTTGGGGTTTTAGGCTGCGTTTCTGTATAAGCACTTTCTGATATCTGCTTATGTAAAAAGGGCTTTATAAATAAATGTGATTGATTGATCCAACCATCCATACATGAGATATCGTACCAATCATCATGAACTGGAAGGCGTTGTCAGAGACGGAGAAGATATGGGGTGGAGCCTCCATCCTCTTCTTCCCTCTGTAGGCGTTGACAACCTCTTCGTCGTACACAGGGAGCCACTTGTAGGGGTTCACCGTGGCACAGAAGAGCCCAGAGTAGGTCTGGATGAAAGCATAATTAAATGAGGGGATTACTAAAGTCAGATGTACTTTTACCTGGAATTATGTGAGGATGTGGGTGTACTTTGGTTTACTGATGTGGGTCTACTGTATTGATATGTTTTGGTTTCTACCGTTCACTTATGTGTAGTACTGTATGTGTGTGTTTATTATCTTCATGTGTGTGTAGTACTGTATGTGTGTATTTATTATGTTCATGTATGTGTGTATTTATTATGTTCATGTATGTGGTTGTATTTATGTGCAGGTTTCTTACATAGATCATCCATGCTGCATAACGCTCTTTGAGGTTATACAACACAGAGGCTTCATTCAGGTAGGTCATCATGGCCATGTCCTCAATCTTGTCGTACTTAGGGGGGTTCATCTCATAGATGTCTGCATCTTTGAACTCTTTTCCTTCCTGAAACAGTCAGAAATCTAGATTACAACACAGATCAAACTGGACATGACTGAATGCTTTTAAAAGTTTAGTCTTTAAAAAATTGTATATCCACATTTAATCCAACTACTTTGTTATCACCCACTGACACATATCTGGTGATTCTTGACTTGTAAATATCAAACCTTCCATGACAATTTTATATAGCAGCTAAACATGATGTGTTTGAAGGTTATATTCTGCTTACAAAAACAAATACATGTTTAATCTATCTGTTATTACTGATTTTTTTAAATGCTTCATAATATATATTTTGTTAAAGATTTTTTATTGAAATGTTTTTGATCATTTTGATGATTTTTCATGAAACAGAGTAATTACACAAACTTGAACTTGACTACTTTTCAGATCAGACTTACATCCTTAGTGCCGTCAGGTTTCGTGACTGTTACAGTACACTTCCCGTCGGCCCTGGCAGTGACCAGACCCTTAAGGTACAGCTCCGCCTTGTCTGTCACATAGCAGGAGTTCTTTGAATCAAAGGGTGCGGTTTGTGCCTCAATCCTTTCCCTCTCAGGCTTACGGAGGTATATGGCAGCCTTGCCGTAGATTTGCATCTCAGCGTCCGTACTCATGGTGACGGATAACTAGGAAAGAGATAAAACAAGAAACATGATTCACTCTGTGGTGCTTCCTCCCCAGTCAACAGAGTTAGGTGAGTGGTATCTCTCTCAGAATATTTTCATCACGTTTTAAGTGAAGAGTCAAACTGTGTCTCACCTTCTTTTTCCCCTCCTACAGATGAATGTGTACTTCTTAGAGGACCCTGTGAAACATAAGGTGTTGTGAAAAAGCACAAGTCTAAAGCAGTGGAGGCTGCTGAGGGGAGGAAGCTCATAGTAATGACTGGATTTAGCAAATTGAATGTTGTGAAAAAGCACCAGTCTAAATCCTTATCATTTTCCCTGAATGTCTAAAACACATTTAACTAAATAATTAAAGCCATGTAAATTTAAACTACAGGTGCAACTGCTAACTTTCATTTTCCTAATGGCATCTCACTTTACTACTGAAATAATTACCCCTGATAACCCAGTTGCATTCTAGACTACTCCCTTAATTTACAAACAGGTAGAGGAGCACCACTTTAGTCCATAAAAGGAAGTTACAGATTTTAAGTAATGCACATTTAAAGAAAACCAATGGCACTTGATTGCATAATGTAAAATCTTACAAGAGACATGCAGCACTCAATTCAAACAGTGCAGTTAGCTACTGCCTCAGATGCTGAGTACAAAGATGAGACAAATAAACAAATCTAAGGAGGTGGAGAGGTCTTACCACAGAGGAAGAAGGTATCTGACTTATGGATGCTGGGGCCTCAGCCTCCTTATATCTGGTTGGAAGTGCCAACCAGGCAAAAGTTAATTATGGACCACTCTGGGAAAGGACATGAATTGGATGAGAGACCTCTGTGTGTCTGTGTCTCACTAGCACCTCCCACTTCCAGGAGCACCACACTCCCATGACATGACTTTTTAATGTCATATTTGTCTCTGAATTGAATTTCACTGATTTTACGTAAATTAGAGATGTCATTACTAATAATTATGACAATATCTAAAGTTTAATTAATCCCAATGTTACTTCTACTGAACCTCATATACTGTAATGGAGTGAGTCCATGTTGCCCCACTAGAACTAAAATAGTTTTCATTAAATCTAATCTGACCTGATTTAGTTCCATTTTAGTGGCATTAATCCTCATCAACAACTTTATATATATGTTCACCTGTTATTTATATTGTTTAGCTTGTAAACACATCTGAACTGTCTCCTCACCTCATGCTTGTGACGGAGTTGGCCTTTACCTCGTGCTTTGCCTTAATTTGATTTATCACCCCTGTGTAACCACATTAAATTAATATTTGAAAGCTTGAACGGACACATTTAGGCTTTAAATAACAGCTTATAAAACCGTTAAATCTAATGTGTTATTTATCTACAGTATGATCTATTAAAAAGATTCTCGAGACGCTTTTATTTGTCTCACATTTCAGTTGGCTAAAACGGTCCAGTAGGATTCTTATGACACATATCACCAGTACAGTATTTCAATCATCTTATCCACTCATATTGCTGACAGC
>NC_088410.1:11742705-11747097 GCF_034236695.1 Oncorhynchus nerka
AAACTAGAACAATTTTCACATTTAATCCATAGACGGGTCCTTTGGAGGAAGGATTGTTGACATATATTTGACATTTATATCTTAAAGCACAACTGAAATAAACCATTTAAGTTGGAACATTTGTGACCTTTAACGACCCTGTTTATAAATCAGGTATGTGGTTCTCGTTAACGGCTGAACAGAACATGACGAGAGGAGGTGAGTGTGTTGTGCACCTCCATACAAGTTCATTTGCTGAGTTTCATTGAAATTGTTGACATATTAGCTTAGATGTGATGGTATAAAGATGTTTTATTTAACATTGAGCATTGATCAATTGAACCGGTGGCCACTAACTTCTTAATGTTTTGTTACACTGTACCTAATGAACACAACCCTGATTCTGATCCAACAAGTTGAGTACAACATTATTTATATAATTGCGATACTAAAGTTGACTGTTATTATGACTCTTTGACATGTTATGACTTTTTGGTTCATAAATTGCAGGAGTAAAAAGCAGAGGCTCCTATCATCAGGTCTTCAGTCATCCCAGATATAACAGCTGCCATAGATGTCAAGGCTATTACCAAGTCAGCAGTTAAACTAGACAACTTCCCATTCAACACCTTCTATTCAACTCATTCACAGGCAGACAAGAACACTTCCCATTTCCCCCATGATTTAAATCATTCTTCCAATTGTGAGACTGGATGTGAAGGGTTTAACTTCTAAACAGTGATCCTTGGTGGGGTCACCTAGTGGATTAGACTGTCACTTGTCCTGACTCTTCTGAAAGGCTTGGCTAGGACGAGATCCCCTGCTCTCTCAGAAAGGCTTGTGTCCCAACAGCTGCAGCTGAAGGGAGGGTGTGGGATTCCCAGTTTTATTGATGTTCTCTGTTATGGACTTTTCTTATATTGTCCTTGACTGGTTATTCCTACGATCTCTGTTGTGTTTACATTTTAAAGTCTAAAATATAGCTGTCCAAAAAGAAGCAGGTATTTGACTGGTCTGTTTAATGGACATATCAGTTATATGTCTGTTTCATATATGGTCATATCCTCTGGTGCACAGCTCAAATGGCAGATCTGCCAATAAACCAACACCAAATGACCTTAGATATATTGCTGTGGAAGCTGGATGTATTTCTGATACACACATTTCCCAGACCACAGAGAGATCTAATGCAGGCCAGCACATTATTTTGACCTTATTAGTCAACCATAAGGTTCTCACATTGCTGACACCGTAATAGATTTACAGAGAGACATGTGACCTGGAAAATAAGATCTCAATTAACCGAGCCAAGACTGGTGGTTTTGTGGATCCATGCCACAAGCATCTGACCTTTCATGTCCAGATTTAGATTTTTACTGTCTGTGACATTTTAATGGATTGATTCATGTAGAAAGAAATGCTGTCTTGAGCCAAGGCTCTGGGGTGTCTCAGCCAAGCTCCTGTCTGTAGTGATAAAACAACCTTGCAAGCATAGACTGATCGTTTAAAGCACCCTTAAAATGTATTGGATCAACAGTAACTATTTGATTCCCCCATGGGCCAATATGTACAAACAGTTTTATAATGACAGTTCACTCAACTGCTTAATGACATCTGGCAGTTAATACCAGAGGTCAGCAACTCTTGTTCTGGACAGCCCATCCACATGGTTTGCAGGCTATTGTTCCTCCCCAAGCACGAACTCAGCGGGTTCAGCTAAATCAACATGTTGTGAAGGGTCATCCCACTGGGCAAACCACATCATTTAAACATGGATAATTGGGTAAAATTTGATTGAGATGTTAATCAATGAGATTACAACCTATATTCACCCACTCAAAAAGTCATCCAAAAGATAGTTGAATTTCTAATGTGTGATCATTATGCTTAAAGCATAACCAAATTCCAATTAAAAAATGATATATGGTTTATGGTTTAATGTCACCCAAATGTCTATCACTGCACTTTCAATCAAAGTCCACATTTTGTTTATTTCCTGGAGGGTAACTTCTGGCCAGAGCAAGTTTGGAGCTCATGCCGGGTGTACATGACAGGTCATATATCATGCAAGATCTTTGCATATTAAAATAACTTAATTTCATAAACATTTAGTTTGCATGGTGCTAATGTTCTCTCCAACCACAAACATGGCAAGAAAATATCTTGTCTAATAACAGTGGCATCAGTGCCATAATTAGGCTGCGTTGGCAGATATATCAAACAATAAATCTTGGCTGTAATGAAGATGAGAGCACAGTCCAAGAAATGAAAAGCCCTAGATGGGATCCTTCCAGATAATCAGCTCCCTGCTCAGCTAGTGTATCCAGTAGCTCTCCCCCTTTGGGGGCTTCTTGTGTCTCGTCCCGGGGAGACTGGGGTTGGTTGTTTGTCAGAGTGCTAATTATTCCCAATCTAAATGGGGCTGGAATATATTTAAGGTTTGAATGTGTGAATTCTCTGAGCTTTCGTAGCATTAAGATAATCTTTAGAACCTTCTTACGATGTCTCTTTCGTAGCCAAGGTGTTTCCCAGAGCCTTTGTTAGTAACGTGTCTCTTAAAAACCAAATGGTCTAACGATGCAACGTTTTCTCTACGTGCTTGTTTGGGAAACACTTGGCTCGTGTTTGGCTCGTTGGCTCGTAAAATAACGATGCATTTGGTGCGATCATCGCAATGCTTAAGTTACATCACAACTGGGAAACGAGGCCCTGGTCAATTCATGTGAGCATGACAAAACATTGATGTGAGGGGAATTTATGTTTTTTTGGTAAATGTTCGAACTATGAGAGAATCCATGAATTATGTTTGTTGAAAAGAAGAAAGGGAGAGCTATATTTCAAACCTATTTTCTTACTTCCTAGGTCAAGCCATGGGGGGTATACAGTATTGTATAAAGTATACTGCCAGTATACATTAAATGCCAAGATTAAAATGTTATATGCTTTTCTAAAAAGCATAAAATTCTGCATTTTGTCAGAAATATTGTTCATTCAAAGAAAGACTTGGCTATTGCTAAGATTCTGTTTACTCTATTGCATCACTTCCTCTTACCAAAAGAATAACCCCATATTGTATGACATCATCAGTATTGTGTAATAATACTGCCCCTGCGATGGGGCTGGTTGTCACAAGTGGACAGAGTGTGTTTGATGACTCATAACTCCATGTTGGAATAAGATATGAGGATAAAAAGGGTCCCCATTTCAAACAAAGACATTGGTTTCCTCATAAGATATTGTCACGTTGGTATGAAGGATCGGGAGACAGGCGCAGGAATGCGTAATAGGTTTTTTTTATTTCCCAAATTACACCATGCCCTGTAAAGACCAAGCAAACACATATATAAAAAACACAGTGTTGAGACCCAAAACAAAAGAGAGAGGAGTACCTCAATGACAAACAATGATTCTACACGGGGCGAGACCCGTAACACACACACAATGATACCACATGGGACGAGACCCGTAACACACACACAATGATACTACACGAGATGAGACCCGTAACACACGCACAATGATACCACACGGGACGAGACCCGTAACACACGCACAATGATTCCACATGCGACGAGACCCGTAACACACGCACAATGATTCTACACGGGTGAGACCCGTAACACACACACAATGATTCTACATGGGACGAGACCCGTAACACACACAATGATTCCACATGCGACGAGACCCGTAACACACACAATGATTCCACATGCGACGAGACCCGTAACACACACAATGATTCCACATGCGACGAGACCCGTAACACACACAATGATTCCACATGGGACGAGACCCGTAACACACACAATGATTCCACATGCGACGAGACCCGTAACACACACAATGATTCCACATGCGACGAGACCCGTAACACACACAATGATTCCACATGCGACGAGACCCGTAACACACACAATGATTCCACATGGGACGAGACCCGTAACACACACAATGATTCCACATGGGACGAAACCCGTAACACACACAATTATTCTACATGGGACGAGACCCGTAATCATCTGCACAATCCACTATGGCACGAAAGCCAACATATCACAAGCACTCATGATTATACACGGGTGAGACCCGTAACAATAATCGACCGGACAATGGTGAACAAAGGGCACATTTATAGAATTACTAATCACTGGGAATAGGAACCAGGTGTGTAAGGACAGTTCCGGAGGGATCCGTGACAGATATACTGGTGATGAGAAATACACACCAGAGTAAAAAGTGACAACCAACCCCAGTCCCCCCTACTAATGTGCTGGGTGGACACAGCACCCCAAACACATAGGGTGTATTCAGGTGGTGAAAATGTAATGTAAATGTAAAGTAATCTGTTACTTTATTGTAACTATTCCCTATTCATTTTCTGACAGTTTTACTGAAGCCAGCTCAGCTGCT